>NC_037672.1:32818484-32959005 GCF_003255815.1 Theropithecus gelada
CAGCGATGCAGATTTTTAGGTTTGCAATAAAATATTGAAATTAGATATAAAATATATTAAATATATACATCAAAGAGAGTGAGAGAGGGAATAAAAGAGAGAAAAGAAAGTGAGCAATTGTAATTCAAATCTCATCTTTTCACAAAGAGAAGGAAGAGTAGTGGAGAGGACATTTATCAAAAAGAGAAAAACAATACGTATTTTCATTATTTCCCTTATTTTACTCTTTTGTTAATGCTAAATATAAATAACAGTATTCATTTTGCATTGATGAAGAAAATGAAGCAGAAATGTTAACCAGCTTGCTGAAGTCAATGAAGCTGGTAAGTGGAATTGCCAGTTTTTCCAAGGTCAAACTTTGATTAAGACAATTAATTAGATTCTATCGTTGGAAATTTTGAAGGGCATGCACATTCAGTAACATAACTTTGTGCTGGACCAAAGACTCAGAAATACGATTGTAATATTATATTGTGTGTTTTCTAATCCCTTTTGCCTCAAGTATTCCTCCCTCGGTGTAAAATATGGGGATAATAAAGGGTAATACTGTAATGTAAGACTTCTTGATCAATTAGTAAAATAATTAGGTATAACTTAAAAAGAAACAATTATGTATGTTTCAATACAAATAGTCCCACAATATTATCAAACATCAAATGTCTATTTTATTCACAAGTAAGCAAAATTCCTAATTTCTTCTTGTTTAACTTAACCTGCAGCTTATTTTACTAAAGGCATATGTGGGTTATTATTCACTGTGATGTTTAATTAATTTTAAACTCCTCTCTACTGATATTTCTTTATGGTGTCACTTGAAGGACACCATGAGATTTTGATGTTAATTAAGTCATGATTCTATTGCAGTCTTAAACTTGGATATTCCCATTCAATTAATCTTGATTTTGTTCCCTAGATGAAACATGTACATTATTAACAAAAAAGTTGCAAGTCTAACAGGATTTTCTTCGGGAATTCCTTATATAGAAATAACGTTGATGATTAATTTCTTGTGCACTACGTTGCATTTATTTCTCTTGAAATGCCCATAATATACTTCCATTCAGTGAAATAAACAAACAGCACGCCCAGCTTAAGAAACTAAACTTTTGTTCCTAACAAAGGCTACAGATTTAATTAAATAAATTCAACAGTTTAAAAGGTTGTGTATGTGATTACCAGTATTGGTGAAATGGTGTTGTAGGTTATTATTTACAGTGAAATAGATGATACTTGAAAAACTGAAATATTCTTATTAAAATAAGCTATATTCTCCACATGATGATATAGTACTAACAGACATTTAGAAAAATAACACACACATTGATTAAAACACACACACACACACACACACACACACACACACACACACTTCTTCCTAGTCCCATTTCTTTTAAGTTCTTTGGTTAGGTGGGAAGCCTTACAGGTATAACTATTTGTCATCAGTTATTCCCTTCAAGCTTAGGAAGATAATCATATGGATTACTGACATGACCCTCAGGAGTCCAAAATGTGTTTCAGTGGGCTAAGATCAATGAGTATGCAGAGCTGTATTCTTTCCGGAGGATCTAGAGGAGAAGGTGTTTCCCTGCCTCTTCCACGTTCTGGAGATCACCTTTGTTATTTGGCTTGTGACTGCCTTCCAGTTAGCAATGGTATCATTCCTGCTTCTGCTTCCATCATGACATCTCCTTCTTTGACACTTCTGCCTCCTTCTTTCACTTAGAAGGATTTTTATTATTTATTACATTAGCTCATCTGGATAATCTAGGATAATTTTCTTATCTCAAAATCTTAATCACATCTGCAAAGTCCCTTTCACCATATATAGTAACATATTCACATATTGCAGGGATTAGGACATGGGCATATTTGGGGGACTAGTTTACTGCCTACCACATGCATCAGTTTCTAAAAAAATATCTGAGGCCGGGCGCAGTGGCTCAAGCCTGTAATCCCAGCACTTTGGGAGGCCGAGACGGGTGGATCACGAGGTCAGGAGATCGAGACCATCCTGGCTAACACAGTGAAACCCCGTCTCTACTAAAAATACAAAAACTTAGCCGGGCGAGGTGGCGGGCGCCTGTAGTCCCAGCTACTCGGGAGGCTGAGGCAGGAGAATGGCGTAAACCCGGGAGGCGGAGCTTGCAGTGAGCTGAGATCCGGCCACTGTACTCCAGCCTGGGTGACAGAGCGAGACTCCGTCTCAAAAAAAAAAAAAAAAAAATATCTGAACATGTTTCTAGCTTCACTTTTTCTTATAAGGCATTATTTTTCTTTCTCCACCAAACGAGTGCCTATATGAAATATTCTCTATTTGAAAGATGATGTTTGTTAGAGCAGGTCCACACATCCTGCCTTCTCTCTACCGTTTTTATCTAATTGAAACATATCTTGGTAATCTTACTACTTTTATCATCTGTATGAAATTTAGGTTGGATTTATATACCATATCCCTGGAAAAATCATGTTTGTATATTGATTGAAATTACATTGAGTTCGGAAATTAATTGGGAAAAATTTTCATCTCTATTGTGTAAATCCTTCCAACTCATGGAAATTATTTGTATTTCTATATATTTTCATCTTTTGTCTCTTTTAATAAAATTGTGTAATTTTTCATAGTGAGATTTTCCATTGCTTAAGTTTTCTATGTTTTTTTTTTTTTTTTTTTGCTATTATAATGGTTTTATGATGGTTTTTAATTGTTTGGAGTTGGTATACAAATTTACTTTATATGTTTATAAACTCTTGCATAATTATTGTTTTAATGTGTATTTATTGAGTATGTTAGACACAAATATTTTAGGATTTGTTCCTGTTGCTCCAAAACACAAAGAATAAAATAGAAAATATTTGAACTTCATTAAATTTAGTTAGTTTCTAGCAGAAAGACAATAAGGAAATAAGTATGCATAAGATATGATTTATTAGATAGTATGTAAAGCAGGAAAAAAAGCTCTAAGAGTAAAGAGGGAGTTGGGCATTGGGTTAGAGTTTTGGATTTTGGATTGGGTAGGAATAAGACCTCACTGAGGAGACAGTCGAGTAAACATTTAAAGGAACTGAGAGAACTCCTATGGGAAATTGTATCAAGCAGAAAGGACAGCAAATGCAAAGGTTCTGACCTGGGAGAATGCCTCACATACTCACGGAATAGCAAGGAGGTCAGTGTGGCTTGTGGTACGCAAACGAAGGGAAGAGAAACAGAAAATGAAACGAGGGAGGCAAGAGATCGGGAGCATAGCATGACAGACATTTTAAGCCATTGCTAAAATCTCAGTTATTGCTATTTGTGAGCAAGAAAACTAGCAGAAAGTTCTGAGAAAAGGGGTTATGTGACTGAAGGTTTAGCATGTTTTCTTTGCCTCTTAAGATGGCAACACTTCATAGTTGGCACTGTGGAAGCAGTAACAATGATTTAGGAGCTCTCAATACTTTGGGCGAGAGATGAGAGTTGCTTGGAATGGACTGTAGTAGTGAAGACTATAAGAAGTGGTCAGGTACAGGACATATTTGGTAATCATTTTCAGATTGTTCCATTACCTTACACATTTGAGAACTGAAGGACTAATTTTCCTACTTGTCTCTCTTACTGATTCTGATCACAATGGCTTGTAAGTTTTCCTTTTTCTTTTTTTTTCCTTTTTTTTGTTTTTTTTGAGATGGAGTTGTTCATTCTTGTTGTCCAGGTTGGAGTACAATGGCGCAATCTCAGCTCACCGCAACCTACACCTCCAAATGATTCTCCCGCCTCAGCCTCCTGAGTAGCTGGGATTACAAGCATGTGCCACCATGCCCAGCTAAAGTTGTATTTTTAGTAGAGCTGGGGTTTCTCCATGTTGGTCAGGCTGGTCTCGAACTCCTGACCTCAGGTAATCCGTCCACCTCAGCCTCCCAAAATGCTGGGATATAGGCATGAGCCACCGCGCCCGGTCGTACATTTGTAATGTAAACTCATTTTTGGCAGATGTTTGTTTTGTATGATGGGATAAAAGTTTTTCAGGTTGTGGCTACATCCTTTGACAGTAGTTATTGTTGTGTTGTTTTGATTTTAGCAAAGTGCCTTACGAATTTTATGTTAAATTTTGTCCCCGTGTTCTCCTCCATGAAGAAGCGTTGTAATTTAGATTTAAGCTCTATAGTTGATGTACACTTGGTTTTTAATGATTTCTTTGTATTCCACAGTAGACTTTTATTTGTCTATCCAGGATTTGGGTAGAGATAAACCTTGTGCTACCTCCCTGAACAAACAAGTAATGGTTTATTCTCCTTTTCTTGAAGGCACAATTTTTTGAAAACCCCATCACTAGGACAAGATCTTTACTTCCACTCTACACATTACAGTTACAAATCACAGTTTGTTTTTTAGAGCTTAGATTTAGTTTAGGTCACCCTCTCCTCTACCCCTTCCCATACTGACCAGTGGCCTCATCTTGTCAACTCATAAGCCCACAAATCTGTTGTTGGTTTGTCTCTATTTACAATACCTGATTTTTTTTTTAATTTCTTTCTTTTCTTTCTTTTGGTAGGATCACTTATACATTTTTGAAATGCAGTATTTTATTTCTAGATTGTCTAATGTTTACAGGGAAAGGTTATAAAGAGCACTCAGATCAGAGACTAGTTTTATTTTGCATACATGTATCTTTTGACTGCAGTATAACCATAGATAAGTGAACACTGTTGTTTGTGTTCTTATGCCTCTATTATTAAACACAAATACACACACAGAGAGATGCACACACACACACACACACACACACACACTTACTTACTTACACAAAAAATTAATCCAGAAATACAGAACAACTGCAAGAAGATTTCTGCATGGTATTCATTAACATTCCTGACCTTAAAAAGTACTCAAAGCCCAGGGACACTAACCAAATATCCTTGTAAGCAAATTTCATTGTAAGAAGGAAAACTGCTAAACACATATACTTAAAATATATTCCTTATAGATACTTTACACACATTGTGATGTAAACAATATGAATAAACAGGTATCTGTGTATATAGTCATGTTACCTGGTACATTTATTTTAAAAGAGGACTCTTTATGTGGAAGCAAATTGTAGGCCACAGAAGTTTAGAGAGAGATATTCTTTCATATTTTTAAGATGATTCAGCTGATGCTGTCTTTATTGCCTTTGCCTGAAGCAAGTCACAATGTAAAAGCTGAATATATTGTCAAAGACAAAATGCTACAGCAGAATCAGATTTTAGAGATAGGTGGATTAAAAAAAGTGAAGTAATGCCGTTTTCTCAAAATAAACAAGTAAATAATAATCTAAACTGAAAATTCCCAAACAGAATGATAACACCATGAAGCCCTGAATACTTGTTGTGTCTACACCTTTTCAATAAGAAGAATGTCTTTGTTAGATTAGACATTAAACAAATATTTGATAATAAATGAATTATTTTGTTATTTAAAAAGAATAGAAGGTGAGGTAATCATGTCTTGAAAGTTAAAAACTAACTACACTTTAAGTTATCTTCAATATTCAAAAATTTATAACCATGAAAAAGTAAAAGGCAGAAAAGAAATAGTAGAATGTTGCAATTTCCAGCTCCGTTGTACCTACAAGTACGTGTTTGATTTAAATAATAACACTTTTGCATTTGCATTTTGAAGGATGACTATAACAAATCACTTCTATTGCTAAATTATAGAAAAAGTCATTAAAATAATTTTAATTAAAGCTTTTAAGTTAAAATGTTGCTAGACTAGAAATCCCAGAAAAAAAAAATTAAGTTTTCTCCCACTTTTTAGCCTCTCAGCTTCCTTATGAAAAGAAAATCTTTGTGATTATAATAGCATATAAATTAAGATAGTGAAATTATTGAATTGGTGAGGGATTTTTTCTTCTACTATTAGTATGGAAATTAAATGAGAAGTACACCTTGCATATTTCAGAGCAGAAACCCCTCTTAAACATAGAAATACCTTTGTTTTAATAGGAGGTAGGGAAAGTCGTTGATCTGGTGGTATTTTTCTGACTGTTCAACAACAGGCTTTGCAAAAATGTAAGCTCTCATTTGTAGTATTTGCCTCTCTCATATTATAAATATTTCCACAGTGCTCCTGTTTAAGCCACCAGTGTATCATTCATGAACAGGAAGTTGGAAAGACGTGTGCTCAACAGGCGCGTTGAAAGCCTGTATGAGCCGTCACCATTACACCAATGCTGCCTGTAGACAAGTAGACAGGAACACAGGCAAGGAGCATGGGAAGTGCAGTATGTGGAGGAAAATGTGACTTTTCACATATGACATCTGAGATAAATATCATTTCCAGGCAACAGAAGAAGAAAGTTCTGATTTGTTCTATCAAAATTGCAAGTCTTCATTAATAGAATACTTGCCAAACACTGGCAACTGGGAGTGAAGTTCTACAAATTGCTCTGCTCTCTAGCAGAAAATTTTAGAATTCTCAGGAGCATCATAAACAAAGATAAGTGATTTTCATCTTGATTCTTAAAAGACATTAAATTTATACAAAACTCTTTAGAAAAGTATAAACAAATATGTACATTTTTATATTTACTGTAAATATGTATCTACATATTGTATTTACTAAACATAGATACATAAAATATGCTAAACATAAGAATATGGCAAAGACAGTGTAACTCTGATTATGATTGCCAATAAAAAAAGAAAAAAAGTAATATATCTACTCGATCACTTTAAGACAAAATCAAGAGACCACTGGAAAAGAACAAAATAAGACTCAATGACAAAAGTTTCATTTCTATTGAAACGAGTGTTGATGTAAGGAAGTTCTGCAAGTTAACCACAATGTAATAGCAAAATTAAAATTAAATTATTGAAGTCAACCATAAACACAATTGAAATTCGGGTAATCAAATTATTGGTGTGGAATACTCCCACTTTTTAAATTAAAAAAATTTTTTTTAAATACTCATTTTAAAAGTCCTGTGAGGAGGCTGGGCACAGTGGCTCACACCTGTACTCCCAGAACTTTGGGAGGCCGAGGTGGATGTATCACCTGAGGTCAGGAGTTCAACACCAGCCTGGCCAACATGGTGAAACCCTGTCTCTACTAAAAATACAAAAATTAGCTGGGCCTGGTGGTGGGTGTCTAACATCCTGGCTACTCAGGCAACTGAGGTGGGAGAATTACTTGAACCCGGGAGGCAGAGGTTGCAGTGAGCCGAGATTGCACCACTGCACTCCAGCCTGGGCAACAGAGCCAGACATTGTCTCAAAAATAAATAAATAAATAAACAAACAAACAAACTAAAGTCCTACGATAATGGAAAAGAAAAGTAGAAATGAAAATTATAAAAGATGTGATAGTTTTAAACCCTGTATAGCAAAGATCCAACATCGGGATAATACATGTTCCTGGAAAGAAATGTTTAAAGAAAAGAATATATAAAATATTGTAAAAATCAAATGCGTACTGAGAGGTAGCCTCCCTTTCTTCTTTGCATCATGCTAGCCCCTTTTGCGAATCTGGCAAAATTAAGCACTACTCTTGTTTGATGAGGTAGATAGAGTAGGCCCTGACTGAGGTGAAAACTGGCACGGTAGGGGCCAGTTTGGTTCAGACTAAGGAAATGGTAGTCGTGGTTGGGATGTTCGTCACATATACAATGATTGATAAGACAAATACATAATGTTTTGATAAAAATGGGTGCCATATTTTTTAGTAATGAGGAAATTTACAAAAAGAGAAAGAAGATTTGAATGAATACTGTGGTATTGAAGTAGAACTTTAGAGATAGTGACAGGAAGGCAAATATATAGATGATAGATAGGTAGATAGATAGATAGATAGATAGATAGAGAGACGTACATGTATCTAAAATATATACACATACAGAGAGAAGAGAGAGAAGTAAAATCAAATGCAAATTATAACAGGGAAACTCCTACTATGCATGAGTTCTTTGAATCTTGCTATTTTTCTCTTGATTTATATTATTTCAAAATAAAAAGCTAAAATAATGTATTTAGAAGAGAAATTCCTAAATACAATAAAATATTTGCAATTAGAAGAGATTACTTGAAATAAGGCATTCTTCTAATTTCTGCCTTAAAACACAACATAGCTATACTTTTATTTAATATAATAAATATTTACTAGGGAAATTTTTGTAATACATGTAAGTAAAAGTGTACAAATTTAATTCTACTACCCAGAGAAAATTGCTACTGCCATTTTGTTTCTCTTCTTTCTAATGTTTTCCAGTACTGTATAGCATGCAGTTCAAAGGAAAATTTTTGTGGTCTAGAGAACTCAACTGAAATTCAGATTCTACCACTCATTACTGCTATAGACTTGTCTAGCTACTGAGAGTTTCGATATCATTTTCTATATATACAGTATAAATAATGCTATTTATATTATTAAGTTATAGTAAGAATAAAATACATTATAAAATATGCTCCAGTATCCCACTTATAATCTATTAAAATCTATTTCTTGTCATCTTGCATATATAGTAATCTGATCATGGCTAAAATTTTGAACTTTTGGTAAATTCACCTTATAGGGCTAAATGTTTTACTTCTGGAAGATCAAAATATTTAAAAACATCATTCTTGTTATAAACCAAATTCATCTTCTTTTATAATTTTCAACCATCGTTCTTAGTATGTTACTTCGAGGTGACAGAATGGATTCACTGTTCCTGTTTATTGAAAAGCAATTCAAATATTTGAATGCTGCTACCATGTCATTTAAGTATTGCCTTTTCAAGGTTAATATTCCTAATCTAGTCAGTCATTTCTTCTGTCTTCTCTTTCAGATACTTTCAGTTATTTTTTCTAGACACTGTCTAATTTACCAAAATGTCTCTTAAAATTTGTATCCCAAAACAACAGATACTGTCTGATCAGAAAGTTTAGTAAGACTGTTGCTTCACTTGATAACTAAATTATCTTAATTTAACTTTATAAAATGTTCAAATGTTTACTATTTCTGTGTCACTGATTCACAAATAATATTAGGTGAGGAAGTTTACAAATGGTTGCATCCAGGAAATCGAGTTATTAAGTGATTATGCAGGAGAGAAGCATGGACTTTTGAATGGGAACATGTGGCTGGGCAGGTGAATAAGGGTTATGAAATTGTCAAGGAAATGAACACAAGATGCCAATAATTGCTTACCAGTCTCCTGGACCTTATGAATCCTAATAGAAGTTTTAAAGAACATTGAGAATGATTGTACTTTGTCAGAACAATCAAAGCAATATTCCAGTTTTCAAAGTGCAAAGGAAAGGTGCATCTCATATGTACAGCTTCATTCACCTTGGTTCTTGGGGTCATCTGTGTAATCAGTTCCTCTGGACTTCAAATATTCTTTCCCTGCTCGGCAAACATCTCTTTCCCACTTGTCAAACTCAATTGGCACTGTGAAAACACATCCAACTTCATTCGATTCGGGAACCTTGCCAATGCCTCTCTTTATATCTGGTGCCCATAATTTGACAAAAGATTTTGGATAATATTACTAGGAGAAGGTAGAGTGGAATAGAACTACTACTTTTCATATTTAGGAAAATCTGCTGCTTTTAACCTAGTCTTAGATTTTGTTCTCTTTTTATAGTATATGATTACCTTGAAATGTTCCATGTATTTTTCAGCAAGACCCTGTTTATTACCATCCCTCAGCTGGGTTCTCATTGCTTCTCTATAATAAGTTTTTTATCCTCTTCTCCTTTTTTTTTTTTTTTTCTACCAAGTATATCACTCCATTTGAAAAGGTGAAGCAAGAAGTATTATGGTGACAGAACAACAAAATAAGGACAAGAAATAAACCCATCATTAGTGTGTTAGTTCATTTTTGTAAACAGGTACTCATTAAGCAACTATTATGTGAATGGAGCTGTGTTAAGCACTGCAGATACAACAATGCACTACACTGTTGTGATGCCAGCCATTTTAGGGCTTATAACCAAGTGAATATGAACAGTGATTCTATGAGACAGTAGCAATGGTTTCACGAAGTACTGGAACTCAATGCTATTAGTAAACGGATATTGGATAATCTGATATTTTATTATTATGTACATAATACATTTAGACTATGTGAAAATGGAATCAGTAGCACTCATCAATGGTATGTAGGGGTATTTTATGAAGAAAATAAGCCAAATCTATTTTGTGAAAGCTGATTTATTGACAGTAAAGCCCACTTCAAACTAGAAAAGAGAAAGGAGAAAAACAATACTGTACCACATACGAATTGATCTAGGCCATTTGGTGCTGTTACATTTTTTGTGTGATAAAATATACATAACATAAAATTAACCATTTAACCACTTTTTAATGTACACTTTAGTGTCATTAAGTGCATTCACTACATTGTGCAATCATCACTACTACTATGCATCTCCACATCTTTTTCATATTCCTGAACTGTAACTCTGTACCCATTAGACAACTTCCCATTCCCTTTCGCTTCCAGCCCCTTGTAACCTCTATTCTGCTTCCTGTATCTATGTATTTGAGTATTTTATGCACTTCAGATACGTGAAACAGTAGTTGCCTTTCGACTCCGCTTCTGGTTTATTTCACTTAGCATAATGTATTCAGGATTCATTCACGTTGTAGCCTTTATCAGAATTTCATTTCTTTTTAAGGCTGAGTTGTAATCTCTTGCATGTATATACCACATTTTGTTTATCCATTTATCTGTTGATGGACATTTGGATAGCTTCCACCTTTGGCTGTTTTGAATAATGCTGCTATGAACATTGGTGTAAAAATTTCCATTTGAGTCCATGCTTTTAATTCTTTTAAATATATGTTTGGAAGTGGAATTGTGGGATCTTATATGTGCTATTAATTTTTAAGTGACTTTGTATCAAAAATAATGAATATAAATTCAATTAGTAAGCACTTTTATAACAAATTGTGTTTTTAGTTTTTAAATACTTCTGCATAAAGTAATCTTCTAAGGAAAATTACATGAAGCAGTTATAAATCTGTGAGAACAATGAAGATGGGAGGAATTATATATTCATATAGTTGTAAGTGAACAAAGTTTAAATTTGGGTTCCATAGAAATAGAGTAGACTTGCCCTACATGCTTGTAAAATTGAACTGGTCTTAGTTATGCAAACATAGACTATTTTTTAAAATTTTAATAGCAGTGTGCTACCACAGCATATTGTTACCCCACTTTAAGTCACCATATATAAGAAACAAAGCAAAATAAAAGCTCCGAAGACGCATCTAATTATTTCCTTGTAAAGCTTGATACTGTAAGATTTCCCTGGAATGGTGATTTTCACATGTATTAAACTATCACAAGTTGGTGGGTTGATCTGGTATTTACTGAGCTAAATGCTCCCAAGAAGCAAATCACAGCAATATTTAAAAGCTTAGGGGCCAGGCGCGGTGGCTCTCACCTGTAATCTCAGCACTTTGGGATGCGGAGGAGGGTGGATTACAAGGTCAGAAGTTCAAGACCAGCCTGGCCAATATGATGAAACCCCATCTCCACTAAAAATACAAAAATTATCTGGGCATGGTTGCAGGTGCCTGTAGTCTCAGCTACTCGGGAGACTGACGCAAGAGCATTGCTTGAACCCGGGAGGGGGAGGTTGCAGTGAGCTGATATTGCACCACTGCATTTCAGCCAAGGTGACAGAACAAGACTCCATCTCAAAAAAAAAAAAAAAAAAAAAAAAAAAAAAAAAAGCCTTAGTAACTATTTTACACCCTCTAAGGCATTTTATAAATTAGCAGTAAATCAATAAAATTTGAAAGTGGGCAGCATGTTTACATTTGAACCGATGTTTTACTTTAGGATTCTATTTAATATATAAAGTTTGAGTCTGTGTATTATACAACTGTACAATTTTAGGTAATGAGAGATGAGTTTGGAGAAGTAATGCTGGTAGATGCAGTCTTTCTCTACTTTCTGCTATGCAACTTGATTCTTGCCCAGTGCTTCAAATACTATCAAAATACTGAACCCTCAGTCAGTATTTCCAATACTAAATCCTTAGTTGATATAGGTTCATGTATCAAATTGCTTTCTGAACAGCTCCACTTAAATGTCTAATGGGTGTTTTACATTTAATGTTCTCAGTACACTCCTTCCCTCTCCCAAACGTTGCCCCAGTATCAGTCGGTTTTAGGAAATGGCCAAACCATGAACTCCAGTGACACAAAACAGTGGAATAAATCCTGAGTGGTATGGTTCCCTGACAGAAAGTGCTTCATTAGCAAGTCTGTACCTAAATCTCATTACAAACCCATACACTTTTGGCTATTCATAGCTTTTCTAGTCTAGTCTATGTCATACTAGTCATATTTTGTCACTTGGACTTAGGAAAGTAGTCTCCTAATTAGTTTCCTTTTTTTCTCCGATTCTCCTCTTCTTTGTCTCATCTATAATCCATTCACCACTCTCCTTAACTGCTGCTATATTTTTTTCTCACTTATTTGAAAATCCAAAATCTTTATTACGGTTCTTCGTATGAATGATTCCTGCCCTCTTCTCCAACGTGCATCTTAACATGCATGCAGACTTCAGAGTAATTAGCATTTAAAAAATTTTAATGTGTTAGTGTTTTGTTTTTCTATCAGTTTTCTTCATCATCTTCTTTAATGTTTAGGTGATTAATCTGAGTGGCAGCATGCCTATGGAATAAATCATAACATTAAAACGTGGTCAATTTCCGATCAATTTATTTTACGTATGATGGGTTTCAGTGGGTAAATGATTCAATTTTGGCCAGAAGTGTGCTGAGTGACTTCTGGGTAAGATTTTATTTTCCTGAAAAAACAAATAAGAGAGAAATGAGGAAAAGAAGTATCTTTTCTTCCTACCTTGAGTGCCATTATAACAAGAAATGGTGCTTTGAAATGTATCCGTCATCCTGTCAGAAAGACTGGCAGTGTAAAGACAAAAAATAAAAACAAATGAAAAAACAAGCAAAAATATGCTGAAGTTGGCAGAACATCTGGGTCCTTGGTGATATTGGTATACAGAGTGAGCCGATTTAGAATTTCTTATAATGTGAAATTAAAAATGTATTATTGTTTAAGATATTGTATCAATTATCTATTGCTGATTAACAACTCGCCTTAAAATTTAGTCACTTAAAATAACAATTCCTTGTTGCGCCGAGATTCTATATGTTGGGTCTGCAGTTCTTTTGATCTTGATCAAGCTACATTGATCTTGGCTGGACTTGATCATGCAACCATGGTCATCTAACAGATCAGCTGCATTTCACCTTGGCTCTTCTTGGCTGGGCTTTCTCATATAAGTTTTGGGTCCATGGCTTGGACAAATGAGATAAATAAACTAAGTTCTGCGTAATGTTTTATCTCCCAGAAGGCTAGCTTGGGCTGGTTCTCATGGAAATAGCAGGAGACCCAAGTACAAGAGTTGCAGTGTCAAGGCCTCATCTTAAAACTGGCACATAGTCACTTCCACCATATTCTTTTTGCTAAAGAAAGTCACCAAGTCAGCCCACATTCAAGTAGAGGGGGAATTGACTCCAACACTTGATGTGAAGAGTTGGAATGTCATAGTTATTGTTTCCTGTGACTTGCCATAGCGTACTTCCTCACGCTAACAACTCTGCATTTCTTCCCGAATTCTGACATATTCTTTTGTTGGCTCTTCCTATACTTGATTCATTACATTAAGTTTTCCATTTAAATGTTATTTCCTTAGAAAGACTTTATCATTTGTCAAGTAGCTCTATTCTCTTCATCAGTTACTCTATTTTCTCATTAGAATATGAATTTTGTAAAAATGGGAACTTTTGTAAAAAAAAAACAACAACTTTGTTTATGCCAGTAGTTTATATATATTTTCTGTTATGTGAAAAGTACCAAATGTTTTTTTCATGGTTAAAGAAACAAAAGAATAAATATGTAATTACTGCAATGAGAAGAGTGAATTTTTATTTTCCCGACTTGTTTTATGTGTTTATGAGAGTAGATATTATTATTAGTTTGGAAATGGGTAATGAGGGGAAAAATACTATAAATCTCAATCATTTTGTCAGTCCTTTGCCATTTACACAAACACACACACACATACTACATTTATATATATATAGTCCCAACTACATGAGTTGCAGGAGTCCCAACTACATGAGTGTGTGTGTGTGTATATATATAGTGTATATGTGTATATATATATAGTGTGTATACGTATATATGGAAAACATAATTATATATGCATATATACATAATTATTTTGACAAATTAGAAAAAATACATTCACTGTTCTAATTCTTGAACTTTATTTACATATTTTTCTACTAGTATATAGATTTTTCTTTTTTTATTTCCAAGCAAATATTATCTTTAAAAAAAACTTTTGTGTTCCTACTAGGTAAGTTGTTTTCCTCCACTGGATCCCTTTAATTATCTCTTTGTATACCTAATGTGGAACTTGGCATACCTTGTTTTTTCAGTTATCCAAACATTGATTTATGTCCCCGTAAGTTGAAATGTAATTTTCTGAAAATCTGAGTCTGTCTTACTCTTATTTCTTTATTTACTATAATTTATTACATGTATATAGCAAGCTAACAATAAATAGTTATTAATTTGAGTTTAAGTATGTGATACATAGTCAGCCTGATAGCAAAGATGCCTAATTTAATTTTGAAACTAATCGTAAGATAAAATGCAGTTTCTATTTTTGCCTTACTGAATTTGATTCCGCTACTTAAAACTTAATGTCTCTGTGCAATCTCTCTAAAGGAGGTTCTTACTTTTTGTAATTTCACAAGCTACAATAATACTGCATAGGCACATTGATACAATGGCCTAGTTTGCTTTCTCCTAGCAATTGTTTCAAGCTTGTTCCATGTTCCTACTTTGTTGGCTTTGTCTCCTTCATTATATCTTATTTCCCATTATGTGGACTTCTAATCACTGAATTCCATTCCCACTGGCTCAGGGCTGGGACCTCGTCTTTCTCAAATTCCCAGAACCTTCCCAGATAAACACCTTCAATTACAGTCACCCCTTTCCTCTTCAACAGAGGCCCCTAACAATAAACAACTTACTCAATAGGTAGCTGAAGAATGATTCTCAGATGAGCTTGGTGTAACAAGGAACTGGGATGTAATATGTTTTTTACTCTTTGAATTCCCATTAGTCTCCTCATTGTAGAGGAGTAGACTGATATTGGCCACAAGCAGAACTTAGGCAATGTGATGTCTAGTACAGAAATGTTCTGCAGTATTAAATATATCCCATCATGTACTAAGAAGATACTTCAGCAGCATAATAAACTAAACACCACTATAGTGTCAACATAAATGAGTAAACAACAAATAAATATTTAACATATAAAAATAAAGTTTTAGATTTTGATGTATTTATATAAGGTATTTATAAATGTGTCCCCTTAAATTTAAAGTAATTTTTTAGGATAAAAAACTGAAAAGTAGGTTCCAAATGTACACAATTTCAAGAACAAGAGGATTCAGAAACTTCCATTTATAAATACCTCTAACACAGACAAAAATATGAGCTTGAAGATGTCTACCAACTTCCCCATTCTGTCTATTGTCTTCCTTTTTGCTTTGAGAATCTTAGACTCTACATCCACATACTATCCTCCATTCTGTTCCTGAAGAGTGTTGAACTCAAGACCCAACAGATTTAAAGTTATGATAAAAATCTTATTTTTTACAAAGCCATGCAAATATTAGTTTCGTACAACTGAAAGTCGAATAGATACCAAACATTAAAAAGAAAGAAAGAAAAAAATGACATACCATAAAATAATTGACAAAGGTTTCACTCTTTGGACAGAGAATGCTACCTTCTCTCTCCTTTAGATTTCTCTATGAAGGTCATTGTCAACTCAGCCAACGTATTAATTCAGCTGCTTAGCCCAAAGTTGTGTTTCCTTCTTTATTACAAAAAGCCATCTGTGTGTGTGTGTGTGTGTGTGTGTGTGTGTGTGTGTTATGTGACAGAGAGAATGAGAGAGAGAGATGAAAGGGAGTGAGATAACAGAAAAAAAAAGAAATAAAAATAATTTTAACAAAATCTACACTGACATAGGTAAAATTCAAATAATGCAAAAACTATAATAGTATATACTATATTATGAAATTGTGAAAGAATGTGAGTCTGTTTTAAAATAACTATTCTCTCTGTGTCTCTCTGTCTCTCTCATGCATTCACATATACATACACACACACACACACACACATACACACATACAATTATACACACATACTCAGAAGCTTTCATTCTCAAATAGTAGACTAGAATGTTCAGATAATACCAGGTCATTCTGAAATCTTACTGGAAATCTTAATGTTTCATCAAAGTCTCTAACTATGTGCTCTAGTGGTAGCTCCCCTATCTCTTATTCTCCAAAATGTTTTACTACAACCTTTGAGAGATTGTTCCTTTTCCTTTATCTTCCATTAAAAAATCTGAAAAAGACTCGAGAAAATATGTCCTCCTTCTGGGGGAGCAAGGGAGATTAGGATACATTTTCCAACCTTTATTCTGTCTGTAGAATATTAGACGTTCCAAACTAATTTTAAGTCTTAAATTGCCATGGTCCATTTGAATCCTGTACTGTGGTCCTGTTGGCAGAACCATTCTCTAAAACTGCAAAGGAATTTTTAAAATTGTTTTTCTTATAGTCATCTTAACATACCTGTAGTTACATCCATGATATTTTGCATATGCAAGCCTATCTCTAAATTAAAATATAGTTGTATTAAATTACCAGACTTTCTTGTAAAATTCCATCCTTAGTCTCTTTTCATTGAGCCCTTTTGTCCAACTGAAAGGAATTATGGCATGTTGTTTAATTAGTTGGTTTCAACGAGGATATGAAAGCTATTCTCTGGATTTTGTCTAAATCAAATACTGAGTCCTAACTGGACTTGTCACTCAAAACATTTCTTAATTTATCTTTTACAGACTGGAAATGAAAAATACATCTTAATCCTGCAAGTCTGATAATTTCTGGATTTTTTCTCTTTTAATTCTTCTGAACTGGCCAATGCTTTCTGAGTTCATCTTTTTCTTGTAGCACTTTTTGTAGCTCTAGTAAATGTTGCTAATTAGTGGTTGGGGGAGAGAGTGATATGCTAGTAACATCACCAGGAGCCTGTTTGCTTAATCAATTGCCTTTTAGGTACTTGCAGCTAACAGTTTTACCAAATAGTTTGATACTGCATTTTATTCAACCTTTAATAATAAATCCCTTGCTGCCTGGAGCCTGACTCCAAAACCAAAGCCACATAATTTAATAAAAGCTTTCTATTTATAAGTAATGATTACTTTATTACTTAACTCTTGCTGGGCAAAGTTGTGATATCAAGAGAAATCAAAGTCTCGAAATCGTAATGGTGAAAACAAAAAGATTTACTTGATTTTCTCCTTACATGGTGCTAACAAGTAGATTACCGCTCTGTTCAATGTCCTGTTTAATCCAGAGCCCAGGGTAAAGAGGCAGCCCTGTTTGAGTACATGGTGGCCTCATGGCAGCGGAAAGAGAGCTGTAGCAAAACCATTAAATGGATCTTTCATCTTTTACTAAGAATCTGCAAAATCTTTAAATCATGTTCCATTAGCCCAGGTGTTATGAACTAAATGTTGTCCCCCCAGAATTCACATGCTGAAGCATATAACAGCCCATGTTACTGTATTCAAAGACACGGCTTTTAAAGAGGCAAGTAAGGTTAAATATGGTCATAAAGGTGGGGCCCTAATCCAACAGGACTAGTGTTCTTTTAAGAAGAAAGCAAGAGATACCAGGGATGTGTGCACCCAGAAAAAAGGCCATGTGAGGACACAAAAAGAAGGTAACCATCTGCAAGCCAAGGAGATAGGCCTCTAGAGAAAACAAGCCTACAGGCACTTTGATCTCAGGCTTCCAACCTCCAGAACTGTGAGAAATGAATGTTGTTTTAGCCTCCTCGTCTACGGTAGTTTCTTATTGCAGCACAAGCTGACAACTACACCAAATAAGTCACATCCTCAACCCTGACAGTTGCGGTGTGAAGTATATTCCTCCCACAGAGAAGCAGTGGGTGTTACATGGTATTAGCAAGGAATATATGAGCTGCTTTGATGAAGACAGCAATAATTCTGAACAATAATCTTATCTAGCATGGGTATTTTGCTGGCTAAGAGTGAAGAGATATAAAAATAATTTTAAACTTGGCTCCAGTTTTCACTTGACCTAGTATTTCAATTGTAATCAGCATTTATTATCTAGACTGGTATAACACACATCCAAATTCCTAAAATCTGTGAGCTTTTTAATGCAATCAAAAAGATGAAAACAAAACAGACTCCAGAAACACCTGAAAACATAATAATTATTCAAAAGCAAAATTTTTAAAGTTATACTTCAAGTTTACATTTTTAGACATGGGTCATTAGTTGTGAAAATGTTAAGTTGTATAATAGGAGTGTCTTTGTTAGGACTCATAGGTGAAGCCTCCAATACCAAAAGGTCTTGTATGATACATTCATATTTTAACAGTTAATACATTGTCCCATATAAGTTAACACAGATATATGAATATTCACCAATCATGAACCCTGTTCTTCATAGAATGTTTAATCTTGAAGGAGAAACGGAGGTGGGAAGATACTTCCAGTTATGAACATTGGCTAATAAAAGCAGAGACTTAAGGGATAAGTAAGACAGTAGATCTCCAGAGATGGTAGAAATGGACATTTTAAGAAGAAAAGGGTAATAAACCCTAAAATACATCTCAAAGCTTTTTTTCATTAATTTAAGTAGAAGAAACAGGATATTGAGAGCTGCTTATTCATCTTAGAAATTCTCGCATGGTTTAATCGGCCCTGCATATACATGGAGTGATAGATTCCCTCCCTCCTGCTCCGAATTAGGGGGCCAGAATAGCACTTCCCTTCTTTTCTCATGGCCTTACTGGCATTACATTGTGTTTTGATGATAGTTAGTTTAAGGCAAAAGACATAAAGGGAATTCTAATGGTCTCCATTTATGTGGTTTGAAAAAATCATATATTGCTGTATAGTAAAGGTATCAATGTAAATCTAATTATGCCATTTTGCTACTTCAAAACTTGACTGTAACATTGAGGGCTATGGTTTTAAAACTGGTTATGTGAGCAGAAATGCATGGTTCCTGAAACTATTCCCACATGACCTGAGGTTTAGTAGAAGCTTCAGATTTCCTACTGTTTCTCCAATTGAACTTCAGTGCTTATCTAAGGTCCATGTTAAAGTATCTCAAAAGCTTTATTTTGGGGGGGGAAAAAAAAAAAAGATATCCATAGCTAAAGTGTAGTTGGAAACCTCCACAAAATTCTTTACCTTCATATACCTTATTTTTTATGTTCTGTTTCCTCTTTATAACCATTTAAAACAATCTTGAAGAATTTTGTTGACTTTATTTTGTTTTCTTTGCCCAAATGCTTTCTTCAATCTACAACTCCCACGTTTTACATATCACATTGTAATTTACTTATCACATTGTACATTTATTTTCTTAGTAGTATGGAGAACAAAATTTCACAACTGGCCATGAAACAAGGGCACAGGGAGAACTGGGGCAAATTTGGTATTTGGGAGTGTACCTTGGTGAGATAGATATAGACAAGGTCTAGATAATAAGTAAGAAGCAGGTGTCTCTTTCATGCACAATCCTCCACTGAAAGAACTTGAAAGAGTTAAATTTTGAGACAAAAGAGACAACTCTAAAACTTCAGGATCTCAGCTTACTCTCTGTCATTGTTCATGTTCTACCAGACATTGTCCCAAACAGCTAGAAGTGTAAGCCTTGATCTCTGTGGTATTTTATAACTTCAAAGCAAAGGAGCTCAGAGATGGAAAACTGAGGCTCAAAGAAGTCAGGATAATGTGGTATTGGAAAAGAGCAACCCTTAAAATACCAATTGATCTTTTCTCCTACCTTTAAGTTGAATGGCTCATAAATTATCTCACATGTCTCTACATCTTACAAGAAATAAAATTCTATGGTTGCATGGTCCTCTAACTAAAATTCCCATTGGAAATCTACAGACAAAAATCTCTTCTTCATGTCTCTCATATTAAGTCTAAGCTACATCTGACTTCAGTGAAGATGGCAAACAGCTGTTCCTCTTCCTTAAGCTCACCGTATATTTAACAAAAATTCTACTAAACAGCCCTTCCTCTCTCTACCTTGAGCTAAAATCAAATTATATTTTATCAATATTTTAGGTTGTCATTTATCTTACACAATTAGCCTCCTTCTCTCATTCATGTTGTGTGTCTTTTTACAAGGAGTTTCGTAGGTCATAGTATGAATCAGTGCAACACGAAGATAAATTGCTCAGAGTAGGGAAAAAATAGCAAAAAAACAAACAAAAAAATGGGTTTGACGAAGAGGAAAGGAAATTGGTCAGGTTAGCTAATGAGCCAAGAATGTGAAAAGATGTATTTACTGATTTTTTTGTCTTCCTTTCTGCATCTATAAAGTATCTCAATTTAACAACCTCCTGGGCTTACAAATGTATAACAAGAAAAAAATATTTGAAGAATACTTTACTGTCCCTAATTACCAATTTTGCCCTGGCAACCATCTACTAAAACTAATAATAAAAAGAAGCATGATTTGTTTCTCCTACAGTTGGCTGAATTTAGTTAAATTAAAAATAAAGTGTTATTGACATTAGCTTCAGAAGATAGAGATCCAAAGCTGACTTGAGCAGTGAGTTAACCAGAAAGTGATTAAATTCTGTGAATATATATGATGGGCCTTATGTCTGAAAGATTTTTATATTGACTCTTCTTATGGGCCTTGTTTTAAAAGATCCCAGAACAAATATCTAACAATAATCTAAGGCAATGGCTAATGGAAATGCTACTTTTACAGCTCAAGGGTAACATATTTGTTTAAGAAATAGGTGTACTAGCCTTGCCTGAGACTCTTTTTCCATAATTAATGAGTTGATTAATTGTATGTGTACTATAAATGATGGTGTCTGGATAATGATTACTGACCCATATGCAGCTTCCAAACCACAGCAAACTTCGAAAATTCAATTACAAGGTCCAGATGCTGTATACTGCATATGTAAACTGTTTCAGGAAGGAAGATTGCATATTAATAACATAGTCTATGTGGGTTATCTCTGCAGTCTAGTGAATATTTTGCGGAAATAGTTCTTGGGGAAAGCAAAAGGTGTACAGAAACTAAGACTGTTTCAAGTTTATTTCAACCTACGGCTACCTTACATGTTTACTCTTGTCATAATTAGTATTTTTGTTTCAATTATTAAAATCTCTCAGATTTTTCAAAATTACTTATTTGATTAATATCGTTCAAGGAAAAAAAATAAATCTGAAGTATCAAGCCGTGTATTTTTGATACTGCAGAATATTATGTCATTTTTATGTGTTCAAACTGACTCCCTTCTGATTGTATAGAGTACAGAATAGCAATTGACATTTTTTGGAAAAGTGGAAAAACCAACACTTTGGTAAATGAAGAACACCACCAACCAAAATTTATATCTAGTAGTAGATATGTACGATTTTTTTAAAAATAGCATTTATTAAGTTTTACTACTTATTATAGTTATTAATTCAATTCAACTATTTATCAATCACGTATTTTCTAGGCCACCGCCTATGAACCAGGATCTGTACTCGGTGTCCCAGTTATAAAGTAAAACAGCCTGTCCGTCCTGCACTCAAGGATACAGCTCCATAAGTGGGAAGCTTGTTAAAAATGCAGAATTTGGGGAACGATTCATAGAGATTTTTGTTAAGTTACATTGAAAAAAGCCTGGGAATAGCTATGATCTCCTGTCTGGTGATTTGGATGTGATAGTCTCTTAAACATATTTTGAAATATACTTGCCCAAAGAATGGAGACTCAGCTGAGGGAGATGTATGTATAATAAACCACTGTCCAAAACAAAGTCTCCTGTCTTTTTTTTTTTTTCCTTTATTTTCTTCTACCACTTCAATTCACATCTTATTTTCTTCCATTTAATAGTTTTCTGCTGTTAGCCAAGATAACAGGAAATTTGGATGCTCCATTCCACACCAAATGAATCAGGACCTCCAGGTGAAAAAAAAAAAAAAAAAGAAAAAAAAAAGTGGACATCTACTTTTTCTTCTTTCTGCTTTTTCTTTCTTCTTCTCATTAATCTCTATTTGGAGAAACACTGGTCTTGAAAATGAATTGACATACTAAAGTGACCTTAGACAAATCAATTAAGTTTCTTGACCCCTGACTTTTTTTTTTTCATCTGTATAATGCTATTTTTACTAAGGATTTATTAATGTCCTTCCAGCTCTAATATTTTCTTATGCTTCATTTCAGCTTTCTTTCATTTCAGCTTTCTTCATTTTATTTTTGACACAAATGTCTTTGATGGGAATCTCTTTAAACAAAAGCTTTGAGATTTTAAAAAATTGTAATCTTTGATAGCTTCTAAATTTATCATCCTCCTTATTTTAAATTTATTTTCCCTTGTTTACCACTACCTAATCTTCAACTCTTGAAATCAGCTCAGATTGGAAAATATATGAAAGCCTAGTTCTTGTTTCTTTCCTATTTGCATTTGCTTTTTATACAAATCTGGAAAAATTAACAAATTATAAAATGCTTTGTAATAATTATTTCAAATATCATTTCTAGGGTTTCTAATTACTTTCCATTCATTGGAGATGACAGTTCCAAATATATTCACCTTTGTAAATGAAGAGGATAGAATTTTAATAGGAAGAATGAGAAAATAAAAATGCTATGATTAGAAAAACTTGGGTATTATTCTAACCAGCAAGCAAAGATCTCTTAAAAACATCCGGGAAATTGCAGAATTGTTTGAAAAAAAGCATTATATGGCAATAACTCTTGATTGGATAGATAAATACAGGTAATAGATATCTTTGAGGTAAAATAGAACCTCAATTTAAATAGATTAATGTAACAATTTAAAAAATGCTGATGAACTTGATATATTACAACAATCCTTTCTGGGCTGAAGGAAATGGAAATAAATAGTAGGAGCAAGCCACAGTAGAAAATCATACAATCTGTCTCACTGGGTGAAAGGGTTGTCCTGAAAACATCTGACTTCTGGTATGCCCTTCTCTCCAAGGATGCAAGTCCTCCAAATATCCTAAGGCTAATATAATGCCATCAAGTAAATGGACTTTGTTTATATACATGGCGATTTTTTAAAGAAATCAAAACAGATTAAAATTCCAAAAGCAGTATGATTGATCAATAACTAAATCTATCCATAACTGAGAATTTGCACAACCTGGGCAACAAGCATTTTCCAGGAATAAATTGCTATTCATCCATAGTGTGTAAATGACTCTTCCAAAACGATTTTAACAGATGTCACAATTTTATCTTATTTTTTTTTTCTTCCTGTTCCATCTGCCACTGTCTCAAACTCTCTTTACTTCATTCCTCAGGAACAGCTTTCATCTGCTCTTATTTCCCTTAAATATGTGATAATCTTTGTTCATTGACTCTATTTTCCTGAGATATGGTTGTTCTAATTAATTTTACCTAAGCTGACATTAGGAGCATTGTAAAAATTTGTAACAGTCTTACACAAGATCTTTCTTAATACTATAATATATAATCAGGTTTACCATTTTCATAAATGTCTTTGTTTAGAGTAAAACAGGTGATGATATGGTTTTATCATCAAGGGACTCACCTCAATGCTAACCTAAAAAGACAGGAAATTACTTCTGATATAGGATCCAAACACAATTAAGCATTTTAACTCATGCATATAACAATCTCTTTGTCTCAATCAACTGCTACTTTTCTGTTATACGATGAATTTCCTTCTTTCAATTATTTTCTAAGGAGCATTCTATTTTTGGCATAAAATATTGATTTCCTTAAACAAAAATTCATGAAGGTACAGCATAAGCGTGAAGACTTTAGATTTATGTATGATTTCTGAGCAGGGGCTATTAATTTTGGCTGGCTTTGAGAGAACATTTGAATTGATTAGCATTAACTATTTTTAAATCAGTAGAGACTTTGTTATCATATATATAGGTGCATATACGCATATGTATGTATTTTTCTTCTATTTTTTTAAATAATAGGAGTAATGGGGTGAGATAAACTTGTATCAACTAAAGAAAATGTGTTGGCATATTTGAATTGTAATATACAAAAGTACAACCTATTATAAATGTTTACATGTATTAAGTATGATTAGTAATTACTGCTGTAATAACTATGTCTCTGAAAATCCTTCTTGGAAAATTGTTTTTCCTAAACGTGCTGCTGCAGTTAATTCATATTTTCCTATTGAAACACTATGGCAATATACTATGTTGCTTGCTTGCTTGAGTACATGTTGCTTGAGTAAACTTTGTGACAGCAGAGAGGGACCACACCTCTCTTTTTCTCATTCTTTTTTCTCCAACACCTTGTCTAATATATGAGCAGAGTTGTGGCTTCATAAATACCCATTGAAATAACTGAGAGGCATATTTTAGGCCCTGGTCATTCCCGCAAAGTCATGCTCAACCTCAACGCCAGTAATCTGGTATGTTATTTTTTGTTATATTTTTTTCTAACAGTAGAATAAGTATTGCAGTGATTTCATATTATTATGTCCTATGTTATTTACCCTGCCACTTCCATTGGATACCTTAACATCATCTGTTCAATGCATCACTACAGAGAAAGATTGATACCTGTTCTCTTAGGAAGTCATTTGTGCACTGGTTACACAATTACAGGTGGGATGATAGTCTCTGAAAAATGTCCATTTTCCTTTTGTTAAGCAATTCTGTTACTTATGTCATGTCTCCGTTGATGAACCCACTGCCTCTCAAGCTATTCACTAACCACTTTATAATATTATAATCTACACACCTTTGGAATTTGCCAACACAACAGAGCATTAGACGATTTTCTTGGACTTCATGCTTGATTTGCTTCAATCTATACTATTTGTTACAAACCCTGATGACTGACAGATCAGACCTATCATCTTGGATCCTCTGTAGTGGCATAATTTTGGCTTTGATAGATTATAACTTAAAATGGCTGAGAATACTTTGTCAACTTTAAAATGTATCTGTAATATTTACAAGTATATCATTTTTGTCTTAAGTACTACAAAATCCCTTTCCCTTATGAGAGTCAGTTAACTATTTTTTAGTTGCATTAAAAAGTGACAACTATTTTTCATTTCTAAATATGCTGTTCTCTTCTAAGTAAATTAGGATAAAGTACTTTCTGTTGAAAATCAAAATTATAAATCTGTTATCTTCAAACTTGCTATGTACTTGTGAGGTTTTTATGTTAGGGAGTGCTTGAGTATAATGGGAGATCAATATAAAACCTCACTTAAGAAACATTTTTGCATCTAAAATCATGTCTAATAGAGCTGACGCAGTGAAAGTGGTGAGCGTTCCTGATAAAATTCTTCTTTATGAGTAAAAAAAAATTCAAGACAAATGTATTATGAATCTGATTTTTTTCATATTTATACCAAAATAAAAAATGTTACATTATGTAATCATGGATGGTTTTTACTGAGAGTGTTAAATTGTGGAGAACTAGTCATTTTCTCATAAGACTTTTTGTCTGTGGTTACTGTTCAGTTACAATTGATGTCCTTAACTGCAGCAGAAATGTCCATATCCACCATATCAGTCACATTCCCAGCAGCTGACTGTTGAATACTTGGTGCATTAAGTAAGAGGCATCGGCCAAGAATGTTGAGAAAATTAAAGGGTTGTTAGAATAGAAAGAAAAAAGTTGAAAAAATATGGTTAGTGAGAAATGTTATACAGTATCATTCTTTAAACTTGACAGAAAAGTTGATTTCATCGAGAGTAGAAGTTTGGTTACAGTATCATTTTTAACATAAGTTGAATATGTACTTAATTTTTAGCAGGAATGGTATGTTCTCTGAATTTGTAGATAAAGCTATCTTTATTTAATCAGTTTATACAGCCTTTCACCTTTCTTATGATCCATTTTATTATAAGTATCTATAAATGTTTATCATTTATTATCATTTATATCTTCTTTTAAATTTTCTTATATGGATTTCTTGGAGTGAAGTGACACTTTTTATGAGTAGCTGTGATATGGGAGTGCTGGAAAGGGTAAGACATGGTCCCTTTAAATGACACAGAAGTGGGAAAGGGAAGTGCTGGGTAAAAGAGGGCATGGCGTGGTCCCTGGCTAGGGCTTTACCTGCCTTCTGCCCAAATGTTGCATTACCTAAGATCACCCTGGGCCGCTATGCCCCCATCCTGTGCCTATAAAAACCCCCAGGACCCTAGCAGGGAGACACATAAGTGGCTACACATTGAGAGGATGTCAAGAGGAGCATGCAGGTGTAAGACACCGGAAGGCCAGCAGGCCATCGACCAGCAGAATGATGCAGAATTTGGCCAGAGCAGTTGGAGAAGCTCCATGGCCCCACACCAGGGAAAAACCATCTCCCTTCTGACTTCCCCATCTGCTGAGAGCCACTGCCACTACATAAAACTTTACACCTATTCTCCAAGCCCAGGCCCGAGCCAATTCTTCCAGTCCATCAAGGCAAGAACCTGGGGTACAGAAAGCCCTCTGTCCTTGCAACAAAGTAGAGGGTGTGATTGAGGTGGTTAACACAAGCCTATAGACTGCAAAACTAAAAGAGCACCCTGTAACACTCACCCACTGTGGCTTCAGGAGCAGTAAACATTCACCAATAGACACTGCTGTGGGTTAGGAGCCCTACTTCTTGCCCATGTCTATCCTCCTGGAGAGATCTGAGCAGCGGGGCACTGAAGAAACAATCACATGCCCCGCAAGGAGGACAAGAATTTTGCATTAGAGTCTCAGTAGAGGAATAATAAGAAATTAGTCACTACAATAAACAGACATTGGTGAATAAAGAGTAATAAATTAGACCTATATAACGAGTCTGGAGAACAAAAACAAAAATTTCCTTACCAGAGCCTTGGGGTGGTGGGAGGGGAGAGGGACACAAGGAGAAGCATATGAATACACAGCCACACTTGGATTGTTTTAATCTCATTCCAGTAGAATTGAATGACTGGCTTCCAAGAGCATTGTTAAAGGTCAAAAGCTAAGGCTGTTCCAAAGTAACCTCTGAATATCTGAAAGATGCTGTGTAAATCAAGCCCTCCAACGTGATTGTTTTAATAAATACGTTTAAATGCATATGCACAGGCAAAGACATGTTGTCTTATTTGTTAATTACTTCAAGGCATTAGGTCTTGGGTTCACTAAATTTCAAAGCATGGTATTTTTATATGTTACTGAATCTAAAAAGAAAAGCAAAAAAAAAATATGAAAAAGCAAAATCAAATATTTCATAATATAAAATTAAAAAAGGGCATTATATCAAATTTGATGTATTATGATACCCACATGTCACATCTAGTTTAGTCAGATGTTCTGTTAGGCTTCATTGCCTACATGCTACCATAATTAGAGGTGACAGTTTAGAACATTTTATGTTTTAAAAGACACAAATAGAAGTAAATTCTTTACCATATCAGGCAGGGAATTCTAAGTCAATTGGTCTGGGCTATCAAATACAAGTGAAAAAATTTCTAAGTTGCACTGGAAAAAGGAAAAGCTTAGCTCCAAAAGTTGTGCTAGTGGGGTACTTTAATTATGCTATCAAATTATATTTGAAAGAGGACTGATTATTTCAATGCTGAAAAATATACACACAAGGGCAAAAGATCATTTTTAAACACAGCAGGCTTCTCTAAGTCCTGTTACAGAATCCGACTTAAAATGGCAAATGCTGATTTCATTGTGATGTTGATACTCTGTTCCTTCCCTCAAGGCTTGCTTTGCGACTTTTCTTGCTTGCAAATTTTCATCCTATAGATTTAAGCAAGCATTTAGAGGATTTCACTTGGGATAACTCATTCTTACAGTCAGACTCACTTATATGTGCAACAATGGCCTATCTATTCTGACATTATGGGAAATGAAGAAACTTTTTTTTTTTTTCTTTCACCAGAGGATAAGCTTCATAAAATCTTTGTTTCAAACAGATTAAGAGTCCCTATGCATTTCCTAGCTACTTTTAGCTTAAAGTTTTGTACTATTTGGTGACATGTTCAGTGTAAATGGTGTCTTACATCCTACAGATTCAAATAAAAAATTGCTATAAATCATAGGCAAAAATTAGTGGTTAGATCATCTGTTAGAATATCTGCCAATCACAAGGTTATTTCAATATCTAGATTGATTTTATATGTTGAAAAATAAAATGCTACAACCCTTTTCTCTGGAGGGCAGATTAAAAAATAAATTTAACCTATTTATGGGGCATTAATTTAAAAATCAGTTACTTGTGTTACAAATGAGATCTGGAAGAACTATAGAATGTTAGAATTTAAGGTTTTTTTTTTTTTAAGTATTGAGTCTACTTTATCATTTTATTTATGTGTTTTATATTGGGATGAATATACATTTAAACAGGGACAAGTAATTATTCTAAAGTATAAATTGAAAAGATGAAAGTGGGACTCTCCAACGGGCAGACATAATTTGAGCACACTGATATCACAAGTTTTAATACCTAGCCTTATAATTTCTAAAAAATACATTATTAAAATAAGTAAAGAAAATTATTATTTAAAAAATAGAGTCACCTTTGCTCCCCCAGGCTCACTTCCGATGTCCTTGATTTTTTTTATACTTCCTAGTTTAGATAATTTCATCTTCTTCTTCTTTTCTGTTCATAATATCTTATGCTTTTAACTATGTTGCTAGCCATATTTCATCTACATTAATATATATCTAAAGATATCCAGTGACCTTTAGATTACATCATTTTCATTGATAACATCCTAATTCCCAGCCCCAAGTTCTTCCTTCAGACAATATTGGGTCTAATTTTAAGAATTTGAGAGAGTAGAAGAATAAGGAAAAGACTTGGTGTTCGGGACAAGGGATACATGTTATAGTGTCATAGTTGAGAGTATCCAAAAGTGTACAGAACTAAATTGGCCCCACAATAGTAGAGGGCCCTCATGTTTAACAGCAATGACCCCTACATAGCAGAATTTCAGGTGACAATTTTATTCTCAGATTAATCTATTAATTGATTACTTGGCTTGCCTTTATCGGATAATTTTACTATTCTGCACTTGTATTACCTATAAAATGTTGGCAAATTCATTTTTTAAAAAAACTCTAAGAGATGACGGGGATTCCATATGATATTTGGAGTAGCAGAAAAATCCCTAATTATACAATGATTACAAACTATTGGAAGCAAATCTAATGAAGTTTACTGTATCTACCTGGAATATATGAATTTGGGAAGAAAAGCTTAATCCAGCCATATAGACTTTAAAAATAAACAAAAATAAAGGCATTTGCAACTTTTTCCTCAGTAAGTTTTTCTACTAATTTTTCGTGTGTCCCCAGCTTCAGCCCATTACTTGCCACTCTAGTCTTATCTTTCTTTTTTCATTTTTCAGACTTAGTCAATCACGTTTTTGTCTAATCAATTTACTATTTATTGATCTCCTAAAGAAGACATTCTTCATACATTAGAAACATGTTCTACTCTTTTTACCCTAGATTGATAGTACCTCTCACTTATTTTCATGTCCTAGGCAATGGGTAGCTTTGTTCTGCAGCTAAAATATTCTATGACACTATGATCAAAAGGGCCATGAACAAAGGTGAATGGACTTTTAATGTTGAGAATATGGAGTTCACTAAGTGTGTTGCATTCTTTATGTAAAATGTAAGTTTTGGAGTCGAGATTGGAATACAGATATTAACACATATTACAATGTACCATTACAAAGTAAAAGTAATCTGCCATTGCTTTTAGTGGCAAAACCACAATTGCTTTTGCCCCATCCTGATACTTTCCATATGTGATCTTAAATAAAAACATATTACTAGAGGCTTACTCATATTCAAAATGAAGAGAAATAATAATATGAATGATAAAGTTGTATTATTTTGTCTAATGAGATAATATATAAAAGTATTTAGCACAGTGTTTGAAATACAGTAAATTTTCAATAAACATATTATCATTACCAGTTAGTATTTTATACTGTAGGTACATATTTTTGGAAACAGTATGCAGTAAATGTTTAGCAGTTCTTTTGGCCAATTTTCTTTGATGGAATAATGTTTTTAAGTTTGAATCAATGAGGTTTAGGTGAACCTGATAAATCTGCAAATTCTAGAAGTAGTCCACGACCCAGTTCTGACTAGTGTATTCCAACTGGATGGTTGTAATTAATTTGTACAGATATGAGCATGTGACCCAATCTAGACATAAAATTAAATCTTAGCTATTCCCTAGATGAGAGAAATAAAATTCTGACCACATCATTTTATTTCCTGACTCTAAAACTAGCTACAATTCTAGACTTTTCAGTTATACACAATTGTGTTTGAGAGCTATCTCATATCAACTTGTGAGATCCAACTATTAAATTTTTAGAAATTTTTTGATGCAGAAATTATTAAAATTAAACATGTTGGTTTATAATTAAATTAAATTAAAAATAAGGAAAATAGATTATTTAAATTCATCACTTCCTAAGTATTTCGCTATATTTTGCTGTGATTTATGCTACCAAAAATATTTACCTAGATGACATTTGTGTCATGGCAACACTACATAATGGCAAGCTAATGTGCATCTCTCCAACTTCCTATTAGTGGCCTCAGGGTGTAGCTTGTAATTCATTCATGAAGAGAATATTTACAGCATGAAAATTAACACCGCATATCAGGGCTTGATTTAATATTTTGCTGATTGTGTAGAATAAAGTATTTAATAAAAACAAAAATAAAGAATGAATAAAAGTAGGTTAATAATGCAAATTATGTTTTACATTGTATCTGTAACCATTACATTGTGAACCGCCCCAACATACAAGGACATACTATCTTTGTATTCAAAAATTATGATTCTCAGAAAAGTGATTGTTTGTATCACTGGTGAACAAGTAAAGGTTTTAATTAATTTTACTTTCATCTTACCACTAATGTAAATAAAAATAGTAACCAATATTCATATTGAAACTCCATTCATTTGCTAATTGCAGTCAGTTATCTATGGTTTTAAGAGTTTGGTGAAAATTAACAAAAACTCCCCCTGAAAAGGGAACTAATATTTTATTACTTGTGTGTTGTATGCTATGCATCTTTATATTAGTAAAACATAAAAAAGTTGCATATAAAACTTTTTTGAGAGATGATTCTTAAATATTTACTAGCTCACAGTGGTTATAAGCTAGTTTTTTTTTTTTGGTTTTTTTTTTTTTGAGACAGAATCTGACTCTCTGGCCCAGGCTGGAGTGCAGTGGTGAGATCTCAGCTCAACATCTCGGCTCACTGCAAGCCCCTCCTCCCTGGTTCAAGCCATTCTCCTGACTCAGCCTCCCAAGTAGCTGGGACTACAGGTGCCCACCACCATGACCGGCTAAGTTTTTGTATTTTTAGTAGAGACAGAGTTTCACCCTGTTAGCCGGGATGGTCTTGATCTCCTGACCTCGTGATCCACCTGCCTCGGCCTCCCAAAGTGCTGGGATTACAGGCTTGAGTCACCGCGCCTGGTCTATAAGCTAGTTATTAAGAGAGTTAAGTAGTATTTTTACCATATGTTCCTGAGTCAGTTGTACTTGTTAAAGCAGTGTTGCAAGTAATAAACTTTAGCATGTACAATTAGATGTATTAATTGAGATGAGATGTGTAGCAGGAAAGTGTTTAGTTTCCAAGTAGGAAGTGGATAATACCTATTGAATGATGTACATTAAATATTAATGAGTCACCTGATAAAGCTTAGATATCAGATCATGCGTCTACCTATAAAGGTATTTGTATGTGTCTTGTTATAAAATGCCAGACTATTTGTAAAAGAAAAGAAAAAAAAAATGAATATGCTTGCCAAGAGAATTTGTGTCAAACCAAGACAGATAAAAGAGTATTTTTTAGGATTAGGAAAGCTGAATTCTCCATTTTAAATGAAATACTGTACAAGGAAATTCAAAGAGGAGGGAGATATAGCAGAAAACAGAATTGGCATCTGGGGAAATCTTATATTAATGTTCCTTACTAGTTCTTTCTGGCAAATTTATAACCATGCCTGACAAAGTGACAGTTACTCAAACTTTAAAGAGTCAGCTTCTGTGACCAGCATGGGGTGCATGGGAAAAGATTATTTGTATCTCTCTCTCTGGCCTAATACTTCACATTGCTCTTGGACAGAGAAAAATGAAGATCATTTAAATGACGTCTAGCAACATGCACTGAGTTCTAACTTCTTTTATTAAGAGACGGAAACCTCCAGATTGTGGTTTTGATTCAAGAACCATGGCTCAATAAAATACCTACCCCTGGCCGGGCGCGGTGGCTCAAGCCTGTAATCCCAGCACTTTGGGAGGCCGAGGCGGGTGGATCACAAGGTCAGGAGATCGAGACTATCCTGGCTAACATGGTGAAACCCCGTCTCTACTAAAAATACAAAAAAAAAAACTAGCCGGGCGCGGTAGCGGGCGCCTGTCGTCCCAGCTACTTGGGAGGCTGAGGCGGGAGAACGGCGTGAACCCGGGGGGCGGAGCTTGCAGTGAGCCGAGATCGCGCCACTGCACTCCAGCCTGGGAGACACAGTGAGACTCCGTCTCAAAAAAAAAAATAAATAAATAAATAAAATAAAATAAAATAAAATACCTACCCCTTTTGTTATTAATTTATGATACAAATAGAAATAAAATGACTAGAAGTGTAAATTTTTAGGAGTTGATTTTTTTTTTTTTTTTTTTTTTTTTTTTGGAGGGGGTTCTCGCTTTTTCGCCCAGGCTGGAGTGCAGTGGCACAATCTCCGCTCACTGCAAGCTCCACCTCCCAGGTTCACGCCATTCTCCTGCCTCAGCCTCCTGAGTAGTCGGGACTACAGGTGCCTGCCACCATGCCCAGCTAATTTTTTGTATTTTTTAGTAGAGACGGGGTTTCACCGTGTTAGCCAGGACGGTCTCAATCTCCTGACCTCGTGATCTGCCCTCCTCAGCCTACCAAAGTGCTGGGATGACAGGCGTGAGCCGTTGCACCCGGCCAGGTGTTAAATTTTAAGAGAAGCTACAAGCCTAGTCAAAAAAAGGCTATTATTGCTCAGCCTCTAAGGCAAATTCTGTGATGTGAATCTGAAGTTGCTAGTTATTAAAGTATGACATTTATCAAGAAGAAAAGTTTTCTCAATACCTTTCTAAAATATGATCAACATTAAAACATACCCCAAGACCCATCTATTTAATGTCTTCAAGAGACCCATCTCACATGTAATGGCATCCATAAGCTCTAAGTAAACAGTTGGAGAAAGATCTACCACACAAATGGAAAACACAAAAGTGCAGGAGTCACTATTCTTACATCAGAGAAAACAGAATTCAAATCAATAACAGTAAAAAAGAACAAACAAAGACATTATATAATGATAAAGGATTCAATTCAAGAAGAAAAGTAAGCTATCTTAATTATATGTGCACTCAGTATTAGAGCACCCGGATTCATGAAACATGTAATTCTAGATCCACAAAAATTATTGTGTGGGCCCTAGGCAGCCCATGCAATAATTGTGGGAAACTGCAACAACTCACCAACAGTATTAGATAAATCATCAAGGCAGAAAACTAACAAAGACATTCTGGACTTAAACTTGACATTTAGTCAGCTGGACTTAGTAGACATCTACAGAATTTTCCATTCATCAACGACAAAATACACATTTTTCTCATCTGCATATAGAAGATATTTCAAGATGGACCACTTGTTCAGCCATAAAGCAAGTCTCAATAAATTAAAAAAAAAAAAAAGAAGTCATATCAGAACACAGAGGAAAAAATATAAATCAATGCCAAGAAGATATCTTAAAATCACAGAATTGCAAGGATATTAAACAACTTGCTCCTGATTAACTTTCAGGCAAACAATAAAATACAGACAGAAATGAAAAATATTATTTGAAATAGGTGAAGAAAGAAACAACATACTAAAACTTCTGGGATATGGTGATAGCAGTGTTAAGAGTAAAGTTTATAGCTAAACACCTACCTCAGAAAATTAGGAAGATCTCAAGCTAATGATCTAACATCACATCTATAGGAACTAGAAAAATAATAGCAAGCTAACTCCAAAGTTGGCAGAAGAGAAGTAGTAACTAAAATCATTGTGGAGCTGAATGAAATTGAGACCCAAAAACCCATAAAAAGAATCAACACAACCAAAAGTTTATTTTTTGAAAATATAAACAAGATTGTTAGACCACTAGCTAGATTAACAGAACAGAGGGAAGGTCTAATTATGCACAAATGGAAATGACAGAGGTGACATTACAACCAATCACACAGAAATACAAAAGATCCTCAGAAACTATCATAAGCACTTCTATGCACACAAACCAGAAAATCTAGAAGAAATAAATTCCTGAGAACATGTAATCTTACAAGATTGAATTGGAAAGATATTGAAATACTGAACAGACCAATATTGAGTTCTGAAATTGAATCAGTGATTAAAAAAAAAAGAAAAAAGAAAAAAACAACCTACTAATCACAAAAACTCTGGACCAGGTGGATTCACAGACAAATTCTACCAGATGTACATAGAAGAGTTGTTACAAATTCTACTGAAACTATGTCAAAAAATTAAGAAGAAGAGACTCTCCCACGAGTCATTTAACAAAGCCAGCATCACCCTAATATCAATGCCTGGCAAAGACACAACAATAACAAATAAAACTACAGGCCAATATCTCTGATTAATAGAGATGCAAAAATCTTCAACAAATTACTAGGAAACCAAATTCAATAGCACATCAGTTAATTCACCATGATCAAGTAGGTTTCATTCCTGGGATGCAAAGTTGGTTCAATATGTGAGATTTAATAAGTGTGATTTATCACATAAACAGAATTCAAAACAAACAAACAAAAAAACAAAAAAAAAATGACCATATCAAGAGATGCAGAAAAATATTTCAATAAAATCCAACATCTATTCATGATAAAAATTTATCAAGACACTAGATATTAAAGGAACATGCTCCCTAATAATAACAGCCGTCTTTGGCAAACCCACGGCCTACATCATACTGAACAGGCAAAAACTGGAAGCATTCCCCTTGAGCTGGAACAAAATTTGGATGGCCACTCTCACCACTCCTATTCAACACAGTTCTGAAAGTGCTAGCCAAAGTAATCAGCAAGAGAGGAAAAAAAAAAAAAAAAAAAAAAAAAAAGGCATCCAGATAGAAAAAGAAGTCAAACTCTCTGTCTTCACATGATATTATTCTACACCTTAAAACTCCTACAAAAGACTCCTGGAACTGATAAATTATTTCAGGAAAGCTTCAGGATACAAAACCAATGTACAAAAATCAGTCACAATTGTGTACCCCAATAACATTCAAGTTAAGAGTCAAAACAACACCACAATCTCATTTAAAATAGATACGAAAATTAAAATACCTGGAAATACATCTAACCAAGGAGGCAAAAGATCTCTAAGAAGAAAACTACAAAACACCGGTAAAAGAACTCATAGATGACACAAATGCAAAATTATTCCATGCTCATGAATTGGAAGAGTTAATATTATTAAAATGGCCATACTGTCCAAAGCAATCTACAGATTCAATGCTATCCCTACAAAACTATGAATGCCATTTTTCACAGAATTAGAAAAAAAAATTATAAAATTTATTTGGAGCCGCTAAAAGCCTGAGCAGTCAAAGCAATTCTATGAAGAAGGAACAAAATATAAACATCTAATATCCAAATTGTAGCTGTAGGAGAGGGCATAGGCAAGCCATGGTATTTTGCCTATGCCCTTTCCTTTTTACTCTGCAGTAGGTTCTACAATTGCAATTGTCTCATGTGTGTGCATACATATCTGTCTATGTATGTGTGTGCATGAGTGTGTGTAAACTAAGAAAGCCCTGTTAGTCCATATTACCTGGGAGCAATACATAGTCATATGATAAATAAAAATAAGTATAAAAAATAAAACTTACCTTTACAGAAGCTAAAAATCAACAGAGAGTAAAAGTCAACACTATTAATATTCATAGAAATCTGGAGACACACCCTCTATTTCCATAAGATGTCCAAACAATGTTTGAGTTAAGCTTCTAGGATTCTCAATCGTTTACACAAATGTCAGTTCATAAGCAGTACACATAGAACACTGAGACTAGTATAATTCTTGAAGGATTAATTTACAAATGGATGGATTAGGGTTGGGGTAGAGATACCACAAGGAATAGTGAAGTAACCTGTCACTTCCTAGCTGCCATTTCCTTACCACAAGCACATCTGAAGGAGAAGGTGCATCACTCAAAATCAGAAGTAAAACATCCTGTACAGTCGGTGCTTTGTTTGAATCAGTGGTTAGAGATGTAGCTACTTACAGGGAAGAAGCAAGATGAATTAGTATATTGGTGTAACTCTTCATCCTTTGCAGCTCCTGCTAAGGGCTCACCGTTAGCTGAGGCCATTTAGAACTCAGAGGACCCGGAAGACATAATGTACATTAAAAAAGGCAATGGAAAAAAGGGGCACAAGAATTTAAAGGAGCAAATAAGGTATCTTTCACAGTTTAGAAGCATTAGCTTTCACAGGGATAACTTTTCCAAACATATACATGATATGGTGTCTCTAAAATGCTAAGACAATGTCTGGCTTGCACGAAAGAGGTTCTAAAAAATTATTAGGTTCGGTCAGGCGCGGTGGCTCACGCCTGTAATCCTAGCACTTTGGGAGGCCAAAGCGGATGGATTACCTGAGTTCGGGAGCTTGAGACCAGCCTGATCAACATGGAGAAACACCATCTCTACTAAAAATACAAAATTAGCCGGGAGTGGTGGTGCATACCTATAATCCCAGCTACTTGGGAGGCTGAGGCAGGAGAATCGCTTGAACCCAGGAAGTGGAGGCTACAGTCAGCTGAGATTGTGCCACTGTGCTCCAGACTGAGCAAAAAAAGTAAAACTCAGGCAAAAAAAAAAAAAAAAAAAGAGAGAGAGAGAAAGAAAATTATTGGATTCATTCTTCTTCCTATATTAGCAAAATTTTCCAGCAAGAATGAATAAATAGAAGAATCAAGGCCCCTTTTCTCTCAGAAGAAAGCATTTACTATATTAAAGGAACACAAGCTGCATTTGGTGACACACCATTACATAAATATCTGACAATATTTGCTCCTTTATGAAGTAATTGGCATCAAGATTTAAGCTGTCAAATACATTTACTATGTGCCATTTTGTATGAAACATATTTATATTGCTTTGAAATGAGCAGATATTTGCAATGATAGTGTCCCTGGGTAGAGATGTTGTGTTCATATTACTTTAATTTGGTCTGATAATTGTGGGTAGCAAAACCTAATGGTTGAGGGACACTAACTCTGTTAACATTGCTAACTGAGGCATGCAATCAACTATTGTTATATATACTTAATAGTCTTTGATGCTTCCTGGTGTACCTCTTGCTGCAGATTTCAAGCCAGTGCCAAAGATCTTATTTGTATATACATATATTGAGGAGATATGGCAAGGTAAATAGTTAGTTTCTACAGGACTCTATGTCATTGATTTCACACGGTGATAGGCAGCAGTTGTTCCAGGATCCCTGCTAAAACTCCTCTATCTAATAACACTGCAAAAAACAGAATGGACTTTATTCATACCAAAGTCAAACAGAATCCTGTAAACATTTAAGGGAATAATGGTTTTAATGCAAATACTTCTTTTTAGATTTCTAAAATATAGCTTTAGAAATTTATTGGAAAAAGTGTATGGTCTACTATTGATACCTTGAAGAAAAATCTGTCCTGAATTTTTGTACATTTTTTTTCTCTAGACATAAATGAAAAAGAATTTTAGAAGACTACTTTACCAGAACTGTTAACATCTAGCATCTTTCAGTTGTGTGTGATTTGGGGAAAGAGATGAGGAAAGAGATAAGGTATTAGATACATTTTTGCCAATGACAGTTATTAGACAAAATTAAAATAATATGAACATAATCTCTAGCCAAGGACAGTTTCATTGCAAATATCTGCTCATCTCAGAGCAATATAAATATATTTTATACAAAATGTTATAACAGCAAATATATTCAATAGCTTCAATCTTGATGACAATTACTTTATAAAGGAAAAATACTTCAAATATTTATGCAATGATATATTGTCAACATGCAACATGCCTATGCCAAATATGCACTTCATCGTTTCATTATCAACAATAATTCTTTACGTCTCCTCTTGTTCTAGCTGCCACTTAATTTGTCAGCAGAATTTTCTGGAAAGATGTTAGAGATCAAGAATGTTTTTTAAAATGCTGACCATAGAGAAAAAATACATTGTTAGGAGAGAACAGAGAGACAGTTGTAATAATCAATTTTAACATTTTTCAGAATACAAAAGGAAAAATTAAAAAAAAATGATAGTAGATTAATGTTATGACACGTAAAAAAATGTATGCTTAAGAAGAAGTTTTGTCTACCTACTGGCAACCTCCTCTGCCTGCTGTAAAATTATACAAATATCTATAAGTCCCTAGCAAGGAAAAGATGTTGTAGAGAACTTATAGTTATTTGTATAATTTTATATCTTATTTTAAAAAGTATGCCAATGACCAACAGATGTATACTAATTAAGGTAATCTGCGTGGATCAAATTGAGCACCCCAGATTTCAAAAGATATTCAAAATCATTTACCTATGTGTGTCTGCAGACTTGGGGGTCAATAAGTAATTACATCATAGTAAAAATAATGTGGGTTCAATTAAATAAAATATTATTCATTTAAAAATGTAACACTATGCCTCAAATATGTATGAAATATATCTCTACTCTGATATATAAAAACCCAATTTTCCAATACATTGTGTACAAGAAGCATGATGGTATGATGTTGGAAACCATAGTTGGGTGGTCTGTTAGATTTTACAATAAACATACAGCTCAGTGGGATCATAAAGGAATGTGTGAGAATCAGAAAAGAGAAACGAGGTGAATATATTGGCAACCTGGTGGTTTGAAAAAGACATCTGAGCAATTCTTGTAATTCTTTATATTTTCAAACTATATAGCAAAGGCAGAATTAAGCACAGAAAAAAACATGGTAATAAGGCAAAAAGAAGGAGAAAACAAGATATCCTTTCATTGTCTAGCATGATTTTTTGCATAATCCAAGGAATAAAAATATAAAAAACTAACTTTCACAAGCAATATAATCTGACCTGCTTATAAACAAAAAAGCTGTCTTGATCATTAAAATCATGCTTAATCTAAAATAATTTTCATTTAGGGAATGTTATAGATTATTTGAAGTATCAAAATATATCTGTACTTAATTATAGCACCAATTATATCAGTCACCAACATAAATTCTGCTTGAGAAAACATAAGAGAGCATATGGTTTTGTTTTGTTTTCTGTTTTTTGTATTTTTTTTTTGCTTCATAGACATTTTTTCTTTTTAGAATAAAACTCTCTTCAACCAGAAAAATGTATTTCAATATGATTTTTAATTTAAAAATGAGTCATGTGGTTCTTCATGATTAGTCCCTGATTTGAAAGCTTAGTCATTTGGGAAAAAATAAATTTTGTTCAGTCAACACAGTATTTTCCTATTTAAACCTTTTATTCACATGTCTTTTAGTTTACCAGTACCAATCCTGAAATACCTAAGACTGAGGATTTAAAAATTTCTCATTTTTAATATTCTTTTTTTAAATTAATGCCCCTTTTAACACCTGGAACTCATTGCCTAGTGAATTCCTTAATGTAGTCTCCAATGCATAATACATAGCTAAGCTTCCTTTGGACAGGTAATACCTCCTTTTGATTGATTAAAAGGAAGGAATACAAAGTATTAAGTAAAACACTAATTGAAATATAAATATTTTAGATTATTAGATAACCATCATAAAAGTTATTCATATATAAAATTGAAACCATTTCATTGCACGTATTTTACTGATTACAGAATTTGTAATGCATGTTCTACTCTGTGAAGAATAAAAACATTATCTTTCCAGAGTATCAAACATGTCATTGAAAATTTTATAGAATATGCTGCCTGGGAAGAAGTAGAATCACCTGACATTGTTAAACATTGGCAAAGACAGAAATAACAGCTTGTGCCAATGCAAATTGCCTGGAAGTTTGTTGATATAGATGAACATGGACAGATGGTCTTCCGGAAGCAGTATCATCATTGGTTTTCTACTTAACAGAAATGAAGGACCTCGTATTTATGACATATTAGAAATCATGAGAATGAAGCTGTTCATTTTTCTTCTAATACTTTTCTCTATCAAGCAGAGAAACTACTAGGAGAGTGCCTAGTGAGTACTTTCACCCAGTGTAGAGTTAGAGTTATCCATTCTGTTTAGGTGATCTATCCCATAATCATGGTCCAATATAGTATTCCAGTTTTTCAGTGAAGAGTGGTTATACAATGATTTTAAAAGTTCTAATTCTTTATCCTTATTGGAAGATGTGGACAGAAGAGGAAACTGTTGTTTGAAGTTTGTGGGTGTAGAGTAAGGAAAAGTAGCACATGCTTGCATCTTACTTAGAGTTGTCTTGGTGGTCATAAAATCAAACCAGCTGTTTAGGGATAAGAAGTACTTAGTGATAAGAGACATCAAGCTGGGTGCGGTGGCTCAAGTCTGTAATCCCAACACTTTGGGAGGCCGAGACGGGCGGATCACGAGGTCAGGAGATTGAGACCATCCTGGCGAACACAATGAAACCCTGTCTCTACTAAAAAAAAAAATACAAAAAACTAGCCGGGCGAGGTGGCGGGCGCCTGTAGTCCCAGCTACTCGGGAGGCTGAGGCAGGAGAATGGCGTGAACCCGGGTGGCGGAGTTTGCAGTGAGCTGAGATCCGGCCACTGCACTCCAGCCTGGGCGACAGAGCGAGACTCCGTCTCAACAACAACAACAACACCACCACCACCACCAAAAAAAAAAAAAAAAAAAAAAAAAAAAAAAAAGACATCAATAGGACAGAACACATCTTCAATGACCCTAGAAGGAGAAGATGTATAAAGAGCTATCATAAAAGGTTAAACCTAAAGGAGAGAAGAGCGATCAGTGAAACAGGAAGATGTGTACAGTGACAGTTCTGAAAAAGATTTTTATCCTAAAATGGCGTTTAAGTATCTTCTTGAATGAAAACACCGGATATATTCAACAGCAATTCTAACACAAAAATATTTGGCAGCTGGGCGCAGTGGCACACACCTGTAATCCCAGCACCTTTGGGAGGCTGAGGCAGATGGATTGATTGAGGTCAGGAATTCAAGACTAGCCTGACCAACATAGTGAAACACTATCTCTACTAAAAATACAAAATTAGCTGGGCATGATGGCGGGTGCCTGTAATCCCAGCTACTCGGGAGGCTGAGGCGGGAGAATTGCTTGAACCCGGGAGGCACAGGTAACAGTGAGCCGATATCGCGCCACTGCACTCAAGTCTGGGTGACAGAGCAAGATTCCGTCTCAAAACACAAAACACAACAAAACAAAAAGACTTGGCAAACAAACCATTGTCATTCTTTGGATAACAATTTTTTAACCATTTCCAATTTAAGGTCCAAGTGTCCAGACCCCCACGTCTGTAAGAGATTATTGCTAGTCACAAACGTTCAGGAAAATAATAATCCTATCCTAGCTTGTTGTACTTCCCAATAACTAATGAGAAGTGTCTCTTCTGCAATTTGGTTGAGTCAGCTCCAAGGAAAAACACTGTTGTAAAAAAAAAACATATATATCTTTATCTATATATCTCTATATATGTATATATGGGTACAATTTTAAATAAATTTCATTAAATTGACATACACTAAAAAATAATAAACATGCAAACTAAACTCCTAACTGTTGCTTAGACAATACTACAGATACATGTAGTCAATAGCCTTTCTCCTGAACTGTAATCTCAATGAAATAAACTGATCTTTAAGCCAAAGAAATGTGAAGATCATCAGTATGGGATTACATTTCCTTTATAAGGACTTTAATGAGGTGTAACTATACTGCTGAGCATAACTGCAATTGCATAAATTTACGATTTACTTAAGAATATTCAGGAGTCCTTAAATTTTCAAAATATAAATAAAACCTAACAATATTAAAACTTAAACAGAAAATGTTTTTACCTTGTGTTAAAATTATTAGAGACACTACAATTACCCAACTTAAACCTGTTCCAGTTTGATATTTTTCTGAATCCAGAAGCTAGTAACATATAATATCTCTGTCCATAACATCTTTACAAGACAGTTTTAAATATGACATATTTACAATAACTTAAGTTTTGTTTTTGCTACCAATTGACTAGTGAAAATTCCTACAATATCCTCATTTTCAAGTAATACGCTATTTTATAGTAGTTAGCATTCAGATTGCTCCACAATCCATTTTCCTCAAACTATATTTTTTTCCTCTGAAATCCAGATTAATCATAGCTGGTAATATCTTTTGTGGAAGTAGAACTAAGGAGGAGATTTAATGGGTAATTAGTGGACAATTATCTTAGTTCTTTTTACAAAATTAGAAGACTTAATTTTAAAAACAAATTAAAAATCCTTTTTATATTTGAATACCTTATCCACAGCTTGGATATGAAAACTTATATATTTTCTGTTTCTATAATCTAGTTTTGAGTTCCCTTTGTACCATAATCTACTATGGACTAAAAATAAAAATACTTACAGAGCATAAAATTTGAGAAGGAAAGAAATATAATCCTTACTCCTTCATCCTTTCTGAAAAAGATTAACAAGAATGATGATAAATATGCATATGTAGCATAAAAACTATTTTCAAATCCTGATTCTATTGCTGATAATAAGGATATGGCATCTCTTTAAAAAGAAGATAACTGTGGCATTTTTAAAATGCAGCCACAAAATACTTTGAGTGTCCTCACATCAAAGGGTAGACATCATGTTTCTTCCCCCTGAAGTCAGACAGGCTGTGATTGCTTAAACCAACTGAGCATTAAAGTAATTCTATATGACTTCTGTGGCAAGATGATTAAAGGCAATACATTGAGCCATTAACTGAAACACTCAGACAAGTTACCTGTATGATTCCATGCTGTGAGGAAGTTCAAGTTACATGAAGTTACATGAAGAAGCAATATGCAGACACTATGGTTCAGAGATTATTTTGAGTCCAGCCTTTAAGTCATACCAATGCAGAAGCCAAATACAAAGCTCCAAGTAAATTAAGAAGCTTTCGGAAGATTTCGTTGTTCAGTGTTTAATTCTTTCCTAGACATCCAGGACTTCTCAGAGGCCCCAAATACTGTAGACCACAGAAATGTCACCCCCCTTTGCATTTTCAACTCCCGACCCCAGAATATATGAGAATGACAAGATGGTTGTTGAATCACGCAACTGAATTTGAGTAGTTTGTTTTGCGGAAATAACTAGCAGAAGCAATCACAAATGTTTTTTTTTCTTTCTCCACAATTTGGAAGACCATCACAAAAAGGAAAGAAAATAAAATGTGGCATAGCACAAACCTGAGTCTTCTATTTGATAGCCGTAAATTTTGGCAATTGGTATTTAAATCATGGATGATATTCTCAAATCTGGGCATTTATGAAAGGTTAAATTAGATAGCATAATTAAAGTATCAGACACAACTGCACTTTCAACAAAAAATATGTAGTTATTTTATCCCTCCCCTTAATATTAAATAAATTTTAATAGATCTTTTTATAGGTAAACATTATGGCCAGAAAAGAGTTTCAAACTATATAAATGAGAAAGAAATAATTTTTGGCTTTTTTGAAATTAAAGAAAATTTCATAGTGCAAGAGATGTTGGTAATGCAGTCTACAGACATACAAATTTCATTCATTTTAATAAATGCATGGCTATCTCACAGAAAGAAGATAAAGTTTGAGATACACAGTTAAGTAAAAGGGTTGTGTTTCCAGTCCTCATGGAATTTAGAATTTAGCAGGTAACTAAATAGGAATCACGGACAATTTTTAGCCCAATGAGTTTTTAATAAAGAGAAAACCACAATACTCTGGGAATATAGAGCAGCAAAATTTGCTCTTGTCTCCTTGAAAATAAACCATTAAACTGATTGAAAATAATAGACAGTAGCTAGTAAATATTAGAGAAGTATTCCTTGAAGAAGTAGCAATAGAGGTAAAAGCTGTGAGAAGAAAGAATGCAAAACATTGTAGCGAAATCGAGAGATGACTAGCGTGTTTGGATCATAGACACCAGTATCGGCACGTGACTGGAGAGAGAAGTCAGGGCCATATGAAAAGACCTTTAATAGATTAGCAAATTTATCTTAAGGGCAATAGTATATTATTGAAAGGTGTTAAACAAGTGATTTCAGATATTTGTTTTAAAATGTTAGCTAAAGAACACACAATCTATATGGCTCTCCAGAGTAAAACTCTTAGGGATTTTCATACTTTTTTTTCCCCTCTTTTGATGCTCATGCATGCCCTCACTCGAAAAAGGTTTGGGCATTATTCTTCTACAATTATACAATGGACATAAGAATACTTGATTTATGACTTGTACTCTCATGCCCTGATTTAGGAATCAAAACTATAATGCCTTTTTATCACATACATATGATTCAACTGGCAAAACTATTTAAATTTATCACTATGCTGTTTCATGATTAAAAAAAAATCCTACAAAATGAGTTTACACTGTAAACTGTATCCCAAGTATAGCAAGAAATTTCATAGAAATATATTAAAAGAGGTTTGGTTACGTTTTGAAAAACTAGTATGTAGCTTTACATAATTACTAAACTGAAGAACAAAATATTAAATTATATTATGATAAACCTCTCATTTTTTTTTGTCATAATATCAAATGCCTATTTGATGCTTCACATTTAACTATTGACACTTGTAGTTTGAAAGCCTCTTAGTTTTTCTTATTGTCTAATGGATGTTTGCATAATAGGTCTTGATACTATTGTAGACTTGAATTTATATAAATCTTACCTCCAGAACACACAATATAATAACTACCTATCCTATACAGAGGGTCCAGGTAGTCTACCTATGTCTTTCTGATCTCATTCATAGAGCTTATTTCTACTACTAGTACACTCTTCTCATGAGGACAGTATTCCTGAGAAAACAAAAACAAAAACAAAATGTCTACTTCCTCTTCACTCTTTTGCTTCTGCTACCTGTCTTGTGAATTCAATTTGTTGCTTCTTTGCTCCTGGAAACGATGCTTGGATCCAGAATGTGACTTTGCTTTCTGTGGTGCCGGCTCTTCTGCTAGCTTCTTTCCTTTTATCCTTTTATTAAAACTTATTCTAACATTATATTTTATTTTCAGCATATTTTCTACCGACATTCATCAGAATTATTAAGGAATCTCTGGTTAAAGTTAAGCATTATGGTTATGTGAGTTAAATGAAAGTTAAGTATATTCAACATGTATAAATACTGGCATACAGCATAGAATCCAAGGACACAGTCTTGCAAGATAATTAAAACACTTAACTTTGATATGTGAGAGCTTGTTTTGAAAATGAAACTCTACACCCACACACAAACATAACATTTACCAGAAGCATTTCAAGTTACTTTTTCAAAGGAATATCTCCTACTATGATCACAAAAATTGGATGTCGGGAGTAATTAATTATCTCATACTTTTAGCCACAGTGCTTAGACAGTAGGAATTAAAGTTTTAAATTGGGACATAAATCTGGAAAAAATGTTAACTTGGCTCTGTGGGATCCTATGTATAAGTAAGAATGCTTATATTTTTCATCAAACTATTCTCTTTTAAAGGTTTGCTTTATAGCCAATTAGTTGTGCTGTATTCTGAGTCATGTATTTAATAATGAGAAAAAAATGTTTTCTATATGTTGTTTTAAAAGAGATGGAAAAGTACTTCAGAATTTTGTCAGAAAAAAAGAAATATGTATCAAAGTAATTTTTCACTTTGTTACAAATTCGAGTGTGTCAACCTCTACTCTATATATTAAAGCAAAGTCTATTCAACACATGCATAAATAATGGAATTAATAATATAAAATATAAATGACTGTGCAAATAACTTGACAAATTGTTGAAAGTTATTTGCTAGAACATGAAAATCAAATAATAAATGTTGAAGAATACCAAACTATCATATGCTTTTTTATCTGTCTAGGGAGATTTATTATTTAATCCACTTCTTTTTAAAGCTTCATGAGCACACAAATACATTGTAACTCTTTCTGAATGAAAAGATAATATTAACACAATGAATGTGAGAGTTTCATATTGATCTTCCTATTGTCTTTTAGCAACAAAACAATCTTTCAAACATAACAATATAAAACAAAAATTATTTGAGTATCTAGCAGACTTCTCTCGGAAAAAGAAATAAACTGAGACTCAATTTGCTATAGACAGTAAGATTCCAAAACATATTTTAGAAGAAAGAAGAGAAATTAACTTTAAAAACTCTGAATTTCCTTACAAGAAATAAATGCAGAAGTTTCACCTCTAGAATGGCAATGTGAAGAACTCCATGGATCTTTTTTCCAGTAAAATTGTTGAAAATTATAAAACAATCATCATCTATGTCACTTTAAAAGTCATAATGGTACATAGACAATGATGAAGTATTTATTCAAGAACATCTACTGAAACTCACTAAGAACAGTGAGAGTTGTTTGCATTTGATCCACAACCCATTCTTACCTCTCTTTCTCACAGCCTATCTTGATATAAACTCTACTCAAGGCAATGTAGCCAACAACACAGGACATTTACCAGACCCCATTGGAGGACTATAGTATCTTTCTGGGAGTAAAAGTACATCAGAATTTTTCATTTCAACCCCCACCTGCTGCCACTACCTGTTCTTGAGGTTAAGCTTTTGTTGAATGTGGTCAAGAAGTAGGATGTCACTTCTTCCTACCGGCTCTAATTCACGGAATGAGGGCACTGTTTTGGGTGCAACACAGTGAGAACACTGAGCCCTGATTACCTTCTTTGTGGTTTGTCTGTAAGGCAAAGTTCTCATTCCAGGAGTAGCAAGCTGAGATTACCAATGGGTTCCTCCTCATCTCAGTGACCCAGTCTCAACGTAGGGATGTCACTCTGAGAGGAGAATGCTGCTCTCTCTGCTGCAATCACCAGAGCCAAAGCTCAGAAGTTTTGCCCAAAGGAAGGGGCAGAACATACAGCAGAGAGTGATAAAGGTTTTCCCAAAAGAACAGTCTGGGGAAATTCAACCATAAGTGTACTTTGAAAAACAATGAAGGGATGGTAAATAATGAGAAAGCAAATAAGAGAGACTGACACTTTATTAGAGACATATGCTTTGAAACAAAGGTCAGCTACTTTGCCAGGAATAACCCAGGAAAGAGACGGCTAAGAAGAGCCCTTCTGGTGTCAGGAAGAAGTTTCAAATGCTGAACAAATGAAAAGACCTGAAATAATAATTAAGACTGTTAATATAAGAAAAGCTGTAAATACACAGTACATTTCTTTTTATCTCTTTTTTTAAGGACAAAAAATTATTTCAAGTGTTTTAGTCTGTTTGTGCTGATACACACACACACACATACAAGAGACTGAGAAATCTGTAAAGAAATTTATTTCTCATAGTTCTGGAGTCTGGAAGTTTAATATCAATTTGCTGGCAGGTTTGGTGTCTGCTGAGGTACCTTGAATGCTGCATCCTCCAGAGGGGATGAATGCTGTGTCTTCACATGGTGAAAAGGATGAAAAAGCAAAGGGCCCTAATTGCCTCCAGCCCTTTTATAAGACTCTCATACCATCCATGAGGACAGAGCCCTAATAGCCTAATCACGTCCTCAAGGTTCCAGCTCTTAACATTGTCACACTGAAATTAAGTTTCAGCATGAACTTTGGAGAGGACAAAACAACAAACCATAGCATCAAGTAACAGTTCTAACAATAAATTATTGGGTATATAGCATATAGAGATGTAATGTGTACAACAATAATAGCACAAAAAGGAGAGACGAAGTATACAATAGTGAACAAAAGTGAAATTTATATATACACATAGATCACCAGAATTGTTATGAATCTAAAATCGATTCTGATGAGATATACACAGTGAACTCTAAAGTAACAATTAAGTGAAAAATAGGATAAAAAAGTATTAAAATTTAATTATTAAAATTAAAAGTTATATAAAAAAGCTAATTCAAAAGAAAGCAGTAAAGGAGGAATGGAGGAATGAAAAGACATAAGGTATACAGAAAACTGAAGTAAAACGATGGATGTAAATCTAACTATACTAGTAATCTTAAGTGAAAATGAATTTAAATATTCAAATAAAAGACAGAGATTGTCAGACTGGAGGAAAAAATAAATAAATAAGCAAGATCCATCTACATGTTGTCTGCAGGAGACACACTTTAGATCCAAAGATGAAAATTCATAGAAAAAAATAAGGATGGAAAAGTTATATTCTGCAGGCAGTAACCACAAGACAGCTGGAATTGTTATACTAATATCAGAAAACAATAGACTTTAAAACTAAAGGGGTTACAGAGGTAAAGAGAGATATTTCATAAAAATGAAAGGGCCAATATCTCAAAAATAAGTAACAATTATAAGCATATATGTGCATGATGAAAATACATCAAAATCCATTGATATAGAAACTTCCAAAAATGAAGATTAAATAGACAATTTAAAATACTTCTTGCAGCCTTTAATACTCACTTTCACAAATGGATAAAATGACTAGGCAGAAGATCAACAAAGAAGTAGAACACTTGAACAATACTATAAAATAACTAGACTGATTAGATATTTAAGGAATACTGTAACAACAGTAGATTCTCAAGTGCACATGCAACATTATCCAGGAATATCATATCTCAGGGCATAAATAGACGTCAATGAATTTAAACATTGTAATGATACAAAGTATATTCTCAGATGATAATTGAGTAAAATGATAAATCAGCAATAGGAAGATTTGGGAAATATGTGGAAATTAAACAACATGCTCTTAAATAACCAATGGGTCCAAGAAGAAATAACAAGATATATTAGAAAATACTTTTAAAAAAGAAAAAATACTTTAAGAACACATAACAATTCTTATGTGATGCAATAAAAGTAGTTCTCATACTAAAAAATAGCATTCTCTAACCTACCACCATAAGGCACTGAAAAGAGGAAAGCAAATTTAAACTAGAGTAACCACAAGAAAGTCTTAGGGATACACAAATTAGTGACATACAAAATAGAAAAACAATCGAGAACCTCAACAAAGCCAAAAATTTTTTCTTTGAATATATCAACAGTGGCCACAATTTAGACAGACCGACCAATAAGAAAGAGAAACTATTCCAGTATTAACAAAATTTTTAAAAGGACACTAAAAGAAATAAAAAAAAATTATAAAAGTACCTATGAAAAATTATATACTAAAATTTAGATATTGTATGAACTGGACAAATTCTAAGAAAGATTCAAATTAGCAAAAATGAGTCAAGGAGAAATATAAAACCTTATCAAGTAAAGAGATTAAGTTAGTAATCAAAACTACCACCCCATGAAACAATAACCACAGCAACAAAATCCTCTAGCCAAGAATGCCTCTACCACACTTTTAAAGTTGAATTAATACAATTTTTTACAAACTCTTGCAAAAAAAAAAAAAATAAATAAATAAAAGAGAATACACTTCCCAATTTATTATATGAAGCTAGTATTACTCTAATACTAAAACCAGACAAAAGCATCAGGAAAAAAAAAAGAAAAAGAAAACAAAAACACAGAGCAATATCGTTAACAAAAATAGATGGAAAAAATCCTCAGCAAAATGCTAATGAATGAAATCCAGCAATACATAAAACATATAATATACTATAACCAGGCAGGACTTATCTCAGGAATGCAATACTGTTTCAACATCTGGAGGTCAATTAATGTAATATACCACAATATTAGAATAAAAAACAAAAACCATACAATCATCTCAATAGATATAGAAAACCACCACCACCACCAACAACCACAAAATCACTTTACAAAATCCAATGGTATTTAATGATAAAAACACTTAAGAAACCAGGAATAGAAGGAAATTTCCTCAGCCTGATAATGGGCTTCTGTGAAAACTCAAAGCTAATATCAAAATTAATGGTAAAAGGCCAAATTTTTTTTTTTTTCCTAAGATCAACAACAAGACAAGTATATCTGCTCTTGACACATCTATTTAACATTGTACTAGAAATTGTAGTTAGGATTAGGACAATAAGATCAGAAAAAAAAATCCAAATTGAAAAGGAAAAGTAAAACTATATTTGCAGCTAAAATGAGTTTGTACTCCGATAATCCACTAAAAACTTAGAACTTAAAAAGGAAAGTTGCTGGGAGGGGTGGCTGTGTGCGCGCTTCAGCCGACTTAAACGTTCCTGCCTGCTGGCTTTGAAGAGAGCAGCGGATCTCCCAGCACAGCGTTGCAGCTCTGCTAAGGAACAGACTGCCTCCTCAAGTGGGTCCCTGACCCCCGTGCCTCCTGACTGGGAGACCTCCCAGCAGGGGTTGATAGATACCTCATACCAGGAGAGCTCCAGCTGGCATCTGGCAGATGCCCCTCTGGGATGAAGTTTCCAGAGGAAGGAACAGGTAGCAGTCTTTGCTGTTCTGCAGCCTCCACTGGTGATACACAGGCAAACAGGGTCTGGAGTGAACCTCCAGCAAACTCCAGCAGACCTACAGCAGAGGAACCTGACTGTTAGAAGGAAAACTAACAAACAGAAAGGAATAGCATCAACATCGACAAAAATGACATCCACACAAAAACCCCATCCGAAGGTTACCAACATCAAATACCCAAGGTAGGTAAATCCACGAAGATGAGGAAAAACCCGCACAAAAAGACTGAAAATTCCAAAAACCAGAATGCCTCTTCTCTTCCAACAGATGACAACTCCTCTCCAGCAAGGGAACAAAACTGGACAGAGCATGAGTTTGACGAATTGACAGAAGTAGGCTTCAGAAGGTGGGTAATAACAAACTCCTGCAAGCAAAAGGAGCATGTTCTAACCCAACACAAGGAAGCTAAGAACCTTGAAAAAAAGTTAGATGAATTGCTAAACTAGAATAACCAATTTAGAGAAGAATATAAATGATCTCACGGAGCTGAAACACACAGTATGAGAACTTTGTGAAGCTTATACAAGTATAAATAGCCAAATTGATCAAGTGGAAGAAAGGATATCAGAGATTAAAGATCAACTTAATGAAATAAAGCGTGAAGACAAAATTAGAGAAAAAAAGAATAAAAAGAGAATAACAAAGACTCCAAGAAATATAGGACCATGTGAAAAGACCAAACCTAAGTTTGATTGGCGTACCTGAAAGTGATGGGGAGAATGGAACCAAGTTGGAAAACACTCTTCAGGATATTATCCTGGAGAACTTCCCCAGCCTAGCAAGGCAGGCCAACATTCAAATTCAGGAAATACAGAGAATACCCCAAAGATATTCCTCGAGAAGAGCAACCCCAAGACACATCATCATCAGATTCATCAAGTTTCAATCGAAGGAAAAAATGTTAAGAGCAGTCAGAGAGAAAGGTTTGGTTACCCACAAACGGAAGCCCATCAAACTAACAGTGGATCTCTCTGCAGAAATCCTACAGCCAGGAGAGAGTGGGAGATAATATTCAACATTCTTAAATAAAAGAATTTTCAATCCAGAATTTCATATCCAGCCAAACTAAGTTTCATAAGTGAAAAAAATAAAATCCTTTACAGACAAGCAAATGCTGAGACTTTGACACCACCAGGCCTACCTTACAAGAGCTCCTGAAGGAAGCATTAAATATGGAAAGGAAAAACCGGTACCAAGCACTGCAAAAACATAACAAATTGTAAAGACCATTGACACTATGAAGAAACTGCATCAACTAATGGGCAAAATAGGCTGGGTGTGGTGGCTCACACCTGTAATCTCAGCACTTTGGGAGGCTGAGGTGGTTGGATCACGAGGTCAGGAGTTCAAGACCAGCCTGGCCAACATGGTGAAATCCCATCTCTACTAAAATTAACCAGACGAGGTGGCAGATGACTGTAATCCCAGCTACTCGGGAGGCTGAGGCAGAGAATCGCTTGAACCCAGGAGGCAGAGGTTGCAGTGAGCCGAGATTGTGCCACTGCATTCCAGCCTGGATGACAGAGTGAAAATCTTTCTCAAAAAAAAAAAAAAAAAAAGAGCAAAATAACCAGCTAGCATCATAACAATAGGATCAAATTCACACATAACAATATTAACCTTAAATGTAAATGGGCTAAATGCCCCAATTAAAAGACACAGATTGGCAAACTACATAAAGAGTCAAGACCCATGGGTGTGCTGTAATCAGGATATCCATCTCATGTGCAAAGACATACATAAGCTCAAAATAAAGGAATGGAGGAATATTTACCAAGCAAATGGAAAGCAAAAAGCAGGAGTTGCAATCCTACTCTCTGATAAAACAGACTTTAAGCTAACAAAGATCAAAAAAGACAAAGAAGGGCATTACATAATGGTAAAGGAATCAACACAACAAGAAGAGATAACTAGTCTAAGTATATATGCATCCAATACAACAGCACACACATTCATCAAGAAAGTTCTTAGAGACCTACAAAGAGACTTAGACTCCCGCACAATAATAGTGGGAGATTTTAACATTGCACTGTCAATATTAGATCAATGATACAGAAAATTAACCAGGATATTCAAGCCTTGAACTCAACTCTGGACCAAGTGGACCTAATAGACATCTATAGAAATCTCTACCCCAAATCAACAGAATACACATTTTTCTCAGTACCACATTGCACTTATTCTAAAATTGACCACATAATTTAAGTAAAACAATCTTCAGCACATGCAAAAGAATGGAAATCATAATAAACATTCTCTCAGACCACAGTGCAATCAAATTAGAACTCAGGATTATGAAACTCACTCAAAACCACACAAGTATTTGGAAAATCAACAACCTGCTCCTGAATGACTACTAGGTAAATAAATTAAGGCCAAAATAAATAAGTTTTCTGAAACCAGTGAGAACAAAGACACAACATACAAGAATCTCTGGAAAACAGCTAAAGCAATATTTACAGGGAAATTTACAGCACTAAATGCCTACAGGAGAAAGCAGGAAGACTCTAAAATCAACACCCTAACTTCATAATCAAAAGAACTAGAGAAGCAAGAGCAAACAAATTCAAAGGCTAGTAGAAGATAAGAAATAACTAAGATCAGAGCAGAACTGAAGGAAATAGAGACACAAAAAACTCTTCAAAGAATCAGTGAATCCAGGAGCCTTTTTTTTTTTTTTTTGAAATGACTAACAAAGTAGCTAGACCACTAGCCAGACTAATAAAGAAGAAAAAAGAGACGAATCAAATAGACACAATAAAAAATGGTAAAGGGGATATCACCACCAACCCCACAGAAATACAAACTACCATCAGAGAATAATATAAACACCTATACTCAAATAAACCAGAAAATCTAGAAGAAATGGATAAATTCCTGGACACATACACCCTCCCCAGACTAAACCAGGAAGAAGTGGAATCCCTGAATAAACCAATAACAAGTTCTAACATTGAGGCAGTGATTAATAGCCTACCAACCTATAAAAGCCCAGGACCAGAGAGATTCACAGCTGAACTCTACCAGAGGTACAAAGAGGAGCTGGTACCATTCCTTCTGAAACTATTCCAAAAAATAGAAAAAGAGGGACTCCTCTCAAACTCATTGTATGAGGCCAGCATCATCCTGATATCAAAACCTGGCAGAGACACAACAAAAAAAGAAAATTTCAGGCCAATATCCCTGATGAACATAGATGCAAAAATCCTTATTAAAATACAGGCCAACTGAATCCAGGAGCACATCAAAAAGGTTATCCACCAGGATCAAGTCAGCATCATCCCTGGGAGGCAAGACTGCTTCGATATATGCAAATCAATAAATGTACTCCATCATATAAACAGAACCAACAACAAAAACCACGTGATTATTTCAGTAGATGCAGAAAAGGCCTTCGATAAAACTCAACACTCCTTCATGCTAAAAACTCTCGATAAACGAGGTATTGATGGAATGTATCCAAAATAATAAGAGCTACTTATGACAAACCCACTGCCAATATCATACTGAATTGAAAAGCTGGAAGCATTGCTTTTGAAAACCGGCACAAGACAAAAATGTCCTCTCTCACCACTCCTATTCAACATAGTATTGGAAGTTCAGGCCAGGACAATCAGGCAAGAGAAAGAAATAAAGTGTACTCAAATAGGAAGAGAGGAAGTCAAAATGTCTCTTTTTGCAGATGACATGATTGTATATTTAGAAAACACCATCGTCTCAACCCACAATCTCCTTAAGCTGATAAGCAACTTCAGCAAAGTCTCAGGATACAAAATCAATGTGCAAAAATCACAAGCATTTCTATACACCAATAATAGACAAAGAGAGAACAAAATCATCAGTGAACTCCCATTCACAATTGCTACAAAGAGAATAAAATATCTAAGAATACAACTTACAAGGATGGGAAGGACCTCTTCAAGGAGGACTACAAACTACTGCTCAAGGAAATAAGAGAGGGCACAAACAAATGGAAAAACATTCCACGCTCATGGATAGAAAGAATCAATATCATGAAAATGGTCATACTTCCCAAAGTAATTTATAGATTAAATTCTATCCCCATCAAGCTACCACTGACTTTCTTCACAGAATTAGAGAAAACTACTTTAAATTGCATGTGGAACCTAAGAATAAAGAGCCCATATAGCCAAGACAATCCTAAGCAAAAAGAACAAAACTGGAGGCATCATGCTACCTAACTTCAAACTATACTGCAAAGCTACAGTAACAAAAACAGCATGGTACTGGTACCAAAACAGATATATAGACCAACCAATGGAACAGAACAGAGGCCTCAGAAATAACGCCACTCATCTACAACCATCTGATCTTTGATAAAACCTGAGAAAAACAAGCAGTGGGGAAAGGATTCCCTATTTAATAAATGGAATGGGGAAAACTGGCTAGCCATATGCAGAAAACTGAAACTGGACCCCTTCTTTACACCTAATACAAAAATTAACTCAAGATCGATTAAAGACTTAAACATAAGACATAAAACCATAAAAACCCTAGAAGAAAACCTAGGCAATACCATTCAGAACATAGGCATGGGCAAAGACTTCATGACCAAAATACCAAAAGTAATGGCAACAAAAGCCAAAATTAACAAATGGGACCTAATTAAACTAAAGAGCTTCTGCACAGCAAAATAAACTATCCTCAGAGTGAACAGACAACCTACAGAATGGGAGAAAAATTTTGCAATGTATCCATCTGACAAAGGTCTAATATCCAGAATCTACAAGTAACTTAAACAAATTTCCAAAAAAAAAAAAAAAAAAAAAAAAAAAAACATGAATAAGTGGAATAACTGGGCAAAGGATATGAACAGACACTTCTCAAAAGAAGACATTTATGTGGCCAAGAAACATATGAAAGCAAGCTCATCATCACTGATCATTAGAGAAATTCAAATCAAAACCACAATGAGATACCATCTCATGCCAGTTAGAATGGCCATCTTTAAAAAGTCAGGAAAAAACAGATGCTGGAGGGGATGTGGAGAAATAGGAACGCTTTTACACTGTTGGTGGGAGTGTAAACTAGTTCAACCATTGTGGAATACAGTGTGTTGATTCCTCAAGGATCTAGAACCAGAAATGCCATTTAACCCAGCAATCCCATTACTTGGTATATACCCAAAGGATTATAAATCATGCTACTATAAAGACACATGCACATGTATGTTTATTGCAGCACTATTCACAATAGCAAAGACTTGGAAGCAACCCAAATGCCCTTCAATGATAGACTGGATAAAGAAAATGTGACACATATAGATCATGGAATGCTGTGCAGCCATAAAAAAGGATGAGTTCATGTCCTTTCCAGAGACATGGATGAAGCTGGAAACCATCATTCTCAGCAAACTGATACAGGAATAGAAAGCCAAACACTGCATGTTCTCACTCATAAGTGGGAGTTGAACAATGAGAACACGTGGGCACAGAGATGGGAACATCACACACCGGTGCCTCTTGTGGGGTCAGGACCTAGGGGAGTCATAACATTAGCTGAAATGCCTAATGTAGATGATGGGTTGATGGGTGCAACAAACCACCATGGCACATGTATACCTATGTAACAAACCTGCACGTTCTGCACATGTAGCCCAGAACTTAAAGTGTAATTTTTAAAAAATTTTAATTAGCTAGGTTTAGTGACACTCACTTGTAGTCCTATACTTGAGAGGCTGAGGAGGGAGGATTGCTCGCTCAAGCCCAGGAGTTTGAGAATGCAGTAAGCTATGATCATGCCACTGTATTCCAGCCTGGGCAACACAGCAAGACCCTATCACTAAAAAATTAAATAAAATGAAAATTTAAAAGTCCTTACATAGAACTTAAGATATTGGTGATTAATTGCTAACAGTTTTCTAGATCTTAAAAATAATGTCTCTTTGGAGTTGTCTCTAAATTATCAGACAACTGTCCATTTTTTTTACACCCTGAACTATGAAAAAACATTCATTCTCTTTTAAGGATAGGAATCCACAGTTGAAAAAAAATCGTGACTATTATGCATAAGACATTACCTGGGGTTAGTGAAAGTCATCTTTATTTGTTCTTGATGCATTCAAAACTTTAAAATTAAAGTATTAATTAATTTTTATATTAGTATTATTTTCTTTTTCATATCTGTATGAAGAAGTTACTACTTACTGTAGCCTTTTTTTCTTTTCTTTTCTTTTTTTTCTTTTTGAGACAAGTCTCGCTTTGTCGCCCAGGCTAGAGTGCAATGGTGCGATCTCGACTCATGCAAGCTCCGCCTCCCGGGTTCACACCATTCTCCTGCCTTAGCCTCCTGAGTAGCTGGGACTACAGGTGCTCGTCACCATGCCCGACTAATTTTTTTGTATTTTTAGTAGAGATGAGGTTTCACTGTGTTAGCCAGGATGGTCTCAATCTCCTGAGCTCGTGACCCGTTCGTCTTGGCCTCCCAAAGTGCTGGGATTACAGGCGTGAGTCACCATGCCCAGACTGAAGCCTTTTTTTTTTTTTTTTTCAAATCAAATATGTAATTTCTGGGTTTGTATACTCTTTAAATTTGGACTCTTGAGAAGGCTATCACGAAAGAATGACAAAAATGGAATTCTACAAATGGAGGCTTCTTGCCTGTAAAGCCTACATAGTTGTACTAAAATCCCTAGATAATGGAGTGCCAGGTTTGCAAAAAGATAAATGAGGACATCTGAAAGAAAGTTGTTATAGTACCATAAAATTACATTTTGATGGGAAAACTTTTGTCTATTTAATTTAAGTAATTATTTATTTATGGAATTTTATGTCTCTCACATTGCTATTTGCTTTCTGTTATTTAAAACACATTTTTCTCTTTTCTCTGCTTCTTTTGGATCAATCAAATATTTCTATCTTTCCATTTCCCTGCATTGTTAGCTATGAATACTTTCACTATTGTTTTAGTAGTTATCCTAGATGTTACCATCAGCACCCTTTACTGATTATCATGTAACAATTATTTCTTCTACTCCTCTTCTGATAATGCTGGAATATTGTAACATTTAAAGGACATTTATACTCTCTGATTTGCATTTTGTTTTTATATATCTGTCATTTATAAATTTATATCCATCTGACATGATTGATCATTCAGTTAAAGACTTTATACCAACAGATTTTGAAGTTATAACGCTCTTTGAATAAAATTGTAAATGTCATTTTCACGTGACATAATACTATACATATAATTTCAAGTAAAACAAATTAACAAATTATCTCAAAACAACAGTTTCTAGACAAAGAATATCACATTGAAAAATATTTGAATTATTTTCCCAAGAGCAAAATCAAAAGAAAAGTAAATATCTTTTTAATGACTCTTCAGTCTGTTGCATTCATGACCTATGTTTCAGCAAATTTACATGATAATCTTTATTTTGCCCTAGAAGTGTTTTTACACTGTATTTAAGATTCAAGTACAGTTTTAAAACAAGATAACCATGAGACCCCAAAATGTCAGTGGAATATTGATAAAATGAGATGAATAATTGAGTATTTAAAGCAAATTATGTGTGCTTTAAATGATTTAAAACACATACATTGATGTATGATGTGAACATAATGAGTAAAGTTTTATCTGCTTATTCTGAAAGCAAAAAAATATATAATCATGTATTCTGATTCTAATGTTGAATGCCCGATTAAATGCAGAACCTCCAACTCTCTCCCACTTTGAAGGAATGACTGTCACCAATCGTTTCTCTGTCAACCTCCACCCACTATTGAGTCTTCTCTTTCTCCCATGTCAAGTAAAATATAACTGATTTCATTTGATTGTATTCAGACAATGTGTTTATTTACTTGCAAATTTTGGATACTTTCAGAAAGTTGTTTTTATTGAATTGATTTTTATTTTCTTTTTTTTTCTTTTTTTTAAATTATTATTATACTTTAAGTTCTAGGGTACATGTGCATAACGTGCAGGTTTGTTACATATGTATACATGTGACATGTTGGTGTGCTGCACCCATCAACTCGTCAGCACCCATCAACTCATCATTTACATCAGGTATAACTCCCAATGCAATCCCTCCCCCCTCCCCCCTCCCCCCTCCCCGGATAGGCCCCGGTGTGTGATGTTTTCCTTCCCGAGTCCAAGTGATCTCATTGTTCAGTTCCCACCTATGAGTGAGAACATGCGGTGTTTGGGTTTTTGTTCTTGTGATAGTTTGCTAAGAATGATGGTTTCCAGCTGCATCCATGTCCCTACAAAGGACATAAACTCATCCTTTTTTATGGCTGCATAGTATTCCATGGTGTATATGTGCAACATTTTCTTAATCCAGTCTGTCACTGATGGACATTTGGGTTGATTCCAGGTCTTTGCTATTGTGAATAGTGCCGCAATAAACATACGTGTGCATGTGTCTTTATAGCAGCATGATTTATAATCCTTTGGGTATATACCCAGTAATGGGATGGCTGGGTCATATGGTACATCTAGTTCTAGATCCTTGAGGAATCGCCATACTGTTTTCCATAATGGTTGAATTAGTTTACAATCCCACCAACAGTGTAAAAGTGTTCCTATTTCTCCACATCCTCTCCAGCACCTGTTGTTTCCTGACTTTTTAATGATTGCCATTCTAACTGGTGTGAGATGGAATCTCATTGTGGTTTTGATTTGCATTTCCCTGATGGCCAGTGATGATGAGCATTTTTTCATGTGTCTGTTGGCTGTATGAATTGATTTTTATGTATATGAATATTGTTTGAGTATCCTTGTCTGGGAACAAATGTATAAGAAAGTTAGTCCACTATAATGAGCAGCAACGTTTCTCACTAAAAGGCTTCTAATGTTAGCACAGATTTTCAGGGGAAAACAATTAAAGCTGTTAAGTGAGAGTTATATTTTTAACACATTAGTATTATTGTTTTCCTCAATCCATATATTATTAATTTACCTAGAGTGTCTGTCATTCTTCATTTATTTTCAACAATGAATTCTCTCACTTTTTGTGAAAATGTACTTACTGAGTCATTCTCTTCAAGAATATTCTCATTTGGTATATAATTATGGATTCATGAATTTTTAAGCTCTTTGAATATATTATTTCATTGCCCATGGTTTCCATTATTCCTACTGAGAAGAAATTGCTTCTTTTATGTTTATGTGGCTCCCTCCTTCCCTCCCTCCCTCTTCAATTCTTCCCTCCCTTCCTCCGTCCCTCCGTCCTCCCTGCATTCTTCCTTCCGTTCCTCACTTCCTTCCTCCCTCCCTCCCTCTCTCCCTCCCTCCCTTCCTTCCTCCCTTCCTTCCTTCTTTCCTTTCTTCCTTTCTTCCATCCTTCTTTCCTCCTTTTTATTTTCTCCCTCTCTTTCCTTCCTCTGTTTTTTGTCTCTTCCTCCTTATCTTCCTTCTGTTACTTCCATTATTTATAGCTGCTTATTAGATTTTTCTTTTCTGCTTTGTCTTCAGTGGTCTTACTACTGTATGTATACATGCAGTTATCTTTTTGTTTATCTTCTTTGGAGTTCCCAGAATGACTCAAATTTGTGATACTGTTTTTCAACAGTTTTTGGGGTACCCCATCAAATAATGTTTGGTCCCATTTACTCTCTTCTTTCTCTCTGAAACTCCAATTACATGTATGTTTGACCTTTTACTTGACTCCCTCATGTGTTTAACACATTTTTACATATTTTCACTCCTATCTCTCCTCTGCAGTTTGGTTTACACAATTGCTATAGATTGATATTTTTATGTCTCTTTGTTTATTTCTTTCTTCACTGGAGGCTAATTTGCTGTGAAATTCACCCATTAGATTAATTTTGGATACTTATTTTTTAAGTTCTATTAGGTCTTTCTGATTTCTTTCTATGTATTCCAACTTCATGATACAAATCTTTATTTTTAGCTGCTTTCTCCATCTTTTGGCCTATTTTCTTTAATATATTAATCATAGATATTTAAAGCCTTTTTCACCCATCTATGATATATGAATAATTTTTTAAACTATTTTTTCTTGGGGCCTGATTTTGTCATGGTTTTTGGTCATGTGGAACTATAATATCTCTTGGCATTTTTGCTTTTTTTATTTCTTCATGTAGCATGGCTTTATAAAAACATAAAGGCCTCAAATAGTGTCATATTCTTCCAGAGAAAATATCATTTTCTCTCCACTAGACTTGATAGAGTGGTAGTTGATAATCCAGCCCTCTCAGCTGGGTTGCAGCCCCAACACTGCTACTCTACCTCTGGGTTTCTATTAGCTTTCAGTTGTGTTCAAATAAGAGATCTGAGTGTTCTTTATGGGCCCTCTAACTTTTGTTTTATAAAACTGAAAATAACTGCTCAGCTTTTAATGTCTTTTCACTTAGGATTTTAGTTTCCTGCTCAAGTTTTGAAGCCTCAAATTTCAGCAGATGTCCTAGGGGGAAAAAATGGCTATGACTATCTCAACCAATGTATCCTTGAAAAAAACTGTTGGTTTTCTGTCCCCAGCTGTGTCATTTTGGTTTATCTGACTTTTGTCGTTGCCTATTCTCTGAAATATCCTCAGGGCAATATCAGCGGCTGAGTTCCTACCATCTTTCCATGGTTCACACCTCTTTGTAGTTCCAGCTGAATCCTAATCTGCCTTCTCTCAAAATGATCACTTATTTGGTTTATCTAGCTTTTCTAATAGACCTCAGCAGAACTGCTGACTTGCTGAAGCATCTATACTCCACTCAGAAGCAAAATCGTATAATTATTTGTTGAATTAACAGACATTTCTAGAGCAACCATGTGATAGAAGTTATACTGGAGATATCATATATATGTATGAATCTGTGCCTGTGAGTATATACATACTAGTTTCTAATAATAAAACATTGTGGATGGTACAATTACATCATTCAATGAATGAGAAGAGAACATAGCATTGTTAAAGGTTCTTCTGCTATCAGATAACTACATTGGAGAACTTAACTCATTCTTAAATTTATAGTAGACAAGCGATTAAATTAATTTATTCACTTTTAGATCTTAGTACTTGAAACATTTGCTGTAACACTGAGGTGACGAGAAATGGATGAGTATGTGTTTGATGACGCTAGAGGCAAAAAGAATACCTTACATATTTTCTCCAAAGTATACTAGTACTTTCAAAAGAGCATGGGGAGGAAGTACTTCATACATTTCCAAGAAATATAAATAATTTAATTAAAAAATTATATTTCATCTTAAATGAAAAAAAATCAATTCTGTTTAAATATGCAAATTTTTCATAAAGCATGAAATATAAATTAAAAACAGTATTTAGAGAACGGATTCACTCTTGTGGAATGAATTTAATTTTTAATGTTTTTACATCTTTTCTGTTGCACACACTTACATTTTATAATTTAGCAAATATAATCAGCCCTCCTGTAAACATCCCAAATTTGAAAGAAAAAATATTTTGGAAGACATTGTTATTATTTCCTAACACTGCCATTTTTAAGCATAGTTAGCATATATTTTAACTACCTTCTGCTGTGTGAAACTGATGATGAGATTAGATTTTACTGTGAAAATGTTCCATTTAAAAATCTCAAAATTTTTCACACATTCTATTTATTAAAAGCATTTTTGTTATTTTAAAGAAAAAAATCTATTTACATTTCCTCTTCTTCAGAAAGCCCACAAAGTGGTGAAGTAAATTGGGTTCTGTCATATTGCAATGGTTTTAACTAGAAAGCATTACTCTTTCATTATCCTTGTCTAATCTCAGAAAGTTATATTTACTTACCTTTTAAATACAATGCAAACTTAACTGAAGATTACTGAGATTCAGGGTTTTCTCCCCTGGTTCCTTGCAGTAAATTGAAAAACATCTGGAAAGTATTTTTATCCCAATATATGTTACTTACATTTTGAAAAGTTTGTTCCATTTTCTTGTTATATTAAGCACAATAAATTCTAATTTATTTTAGAGTATTGGATAACTTGTATAACTGAGATCATAAAACACACCTAATGGATATAAATAATATTTTTCAAATGCTTATTATGTGCCTGAAAATGTCAGATACTATTAAAATATCATTTAGCATGTGAAGAAAATAATATAAATGATGTAAGTGAATTAACTAAATTCATAGGTCTAGTAGTTAGGGAGCTGGGATTTGGACCTAACTATCTGAGTTTAGCAGACATGTTTCCAGTCACAATTACAAGATTCTGTCTATAGCACACCTTCTTCCAGAATGAAGAACTCTGATAGGAGATAAGCTAGTAAAGATCACATTCTGTGTGTATTTTGTTATTGAGAGAACCATTGGAGACCATCATCTAGGCATTTGGCAAATGCAGGCATCGTTTCTTTTATTATAGTGTTAATTTAAGTTCAACGGTACATGTGCAGGCTTTTGCTAGATAGTTAACCTTGTGTACATATTATTTCATAACTCAGGTATTAAGTCTAGTATCCATTAGTTATTTTTCCTTATCCTCTCCCTCCTCCCACCCTCCACCCTCAAGTAGTCCCCAGTGTCTATAGTTCCCCTCTATGTGTTCATGGACCCTCATCACTTAGCTCCCATTTTTAAGTGAGAATATGTGGTAGTTGTTTTTCTGTTCCTGTGTTAGTTTGCAAATAATGATCTCCAGATCCATTCATGTTCCTACAAAGGACAGGGTCTCATTCCTTATTATGGCTACATAGTATTCTGTGATGCATATGTATCACATTTTCTTTATCCAGTCTACCATTGATGGGCACTTACGTTGGTTCTGTGTTTTTGCTATTGTGAATAGTGCTGCAGTAAATACACATGTGCATGTCTCTTTATGATAGAATAATTTTTATTCCTTTGGGTATATACCCAGTAATGGGATTACTGGGTTAAATGGTAGTTCTGTTTTTAGGTCTTTAAGGAATTGCCACAGTCTTCCACAATGGCTGAACTATTGGGGCTACTCCCCATTCCACTACTGGGGCTGAACTCCCCCCAACAGTGTATAAGTGTTCATTTTTCACTGCAATCTCACCAGCATATGTTTATTTTTTGACTTTTTAGTAATAGCCATTCTGACTAGGGTGAAATGGTATCTCATTGTGGTTTTGATTTGCATTTATCTAATAATCAGTAATGCTGAGCTTGCTTTCATATAGCTATTGGCCACATGCATGTCTTCTTTTGAAAAGTGTCTGTACATGTCCTTTGCTCATTCTTTGATAGTGTTGTGTTTTTGTTGCTTTTAAATTTAAGTTTCTTATCGATTCTGGATACTAGACCTTTGTCAGATGCATAGTTTGCAAATATTGTTCTCCTATTCTGTAGGTTGTCTGTTAACTCTGTTGATAGTTTCTTTTGCTGTGCAGAAGCTCTTTAGTTTAATCAGATCCCATTTGCCAGCTTTTGATTTAGTTGCAATTGTTTTTGGCATCTTCATCATGAAATCTTTGCTTATTCCTACATCCAGAATAATATTGCCTGGGTTGTCTTCCAGGGTTTATGTGGTTTTGGGTTTTAGAGTTAAGTCATTAGTCTATCTTGAGTAGAATTTTGTATGGGGTATAAGGAAGAAGTCCAGTTTCAATCCCCTATGTATGAATATGTTTAGCCAGTTACCTGTAACCATTTATCAAATAGGGAGTCCTTTTTTCATTGCTTGTTTTTGTCAACTGTGTCAAAAGTAAGATGGTTGTAGGTAAGTAGCTTTATTTCTGGGCTCTCTATTCTGTTCCATTGGTTTATGTGTCAGTTTTAGTACAAGTACCATGCTGTTTTGGTTACTGTATCCTTATAGTATAGTTTGAAGTCAGGTAAAGTGATGATTCCAGCTTTGTCCTTCTTGCTTAGGAATGCCTTGGCTATCCAGGTTCCTTTATGGTTCCATATAAATTTTAACATATTTTTCTAGCTCTGTGAAAAACATCATTGATCTTTTGATAGAAATAGCATTGAATCTCTAAATTGCCCTTTGGGCGGTATGGTCATTTTAACAATATTGATTCTTTCTATCCTTCAGCATGAAATTGGTTATGTAATCTCTGATTTACTTGAGTGTTATTTTATAATTCTTGTTGCAGAGAACTTTCACCTTCCTGGTTAGTTGTATTCCAAGGTATTTTCTGTTTTTGTGGTAGTTGTGAATGGGATTGTGTTCCTGATTTGGCTCTCAGCTTGACTGTTGTTGGTGTATAGGAATGCTACTGATTTTTGTACATTGATTTTGTATCCTGAGACTTCACTGAAATTGTTTATCAGCTTAAGAAGCTTTTGGTCTAAGATAGGGGGGGTTTCTAGATGTATAATTATGTTGTCTGCAAGCATAAATAATTTGACTTTCTCACTTCCAATCTGGATGCTCCTTGCCTCTTTCTTTTGCCCAACTGCTCTGGCCAGTATATTGAATAGAAGTGGTGAGAAAGGGCATCCTTGACTTGTGCTGGTTTTCAAGGGAAGTTCTTCTAGTCTTTGCCTATACAGTATGATGTTGGTGTGGGTTCATCATACATGGCTCTTATTATTTTGAGACATGTTCCTTCAATACCAATTTTATTGAGAATTTTTAACGTGAACGTTTATTGATTTTCATTGAAAGCCTTTTCTGCATCTATTGAGATGAGCATGTGTTTTTTGTCTCTAGTTCTGTTTATGTGATGTATCACCTTTGTTGATTTGTATATGTTGAGCCAACCTTGCATCTCAGGGATAAAGTATACTTGATTATGGTAAGCTTTTTGATGTGCTGCTGTATTTGGTTTGCCATTATTGAAACATGAGCATCTTAGTACCAAACCACAAAATTACAAAAGTTGGTTTACCTTTTTCCAGGCAGAGTTGGATTAATGATGAGTTGCCTCTGCATAATACATATAATAGAGAAAGAGTATACAATTTCTTCTGGAAATTTTCAGGTGCCAGTTTACTCGTTCTTCTCGGAGCTGGAATGAGTGAAGGGACAGACAAAGACTAGGAATACTGGAACATTCTTTACCCTCCCATGTCAAAGAATGTTTTCCTTCCACCAAATTCACTATAATTTTATCCATTATACATACATATAGCTATATATAGTCAAAAGTTCTAAATGCATAGACAAGTTAGGGTATTTTCTAGAAGTTTATTAATTTTTCTTCTTTAAGGATTCCAAGATATCAGTATTCTGGAAAATCATGTTTGCTTTCTGAAATTCTTAATTTGATTTTATTGTTCCACAAACTTATAATATTATGAATTAAAACTTATTATTTATTGTTGTAGTACCAGTCATGTAATTTTAAGAAATATGTACTCTATTCATATATTTTTTAAATGGTAGCTTTATTTGTTTTTCATAGTTCTGCTAATAACTATAGTTTTACTTTCCTCTCTTTTTCTCAGTTGATAAAATCATAGTCTCTAGGCCCAGATGCTGGTATGCCAATCTGGCATAGCCATACAATTGCATGAGGTATTTCCTAAAGCATCAACTCATAATATCTCATCTGTTTTTCATTCATTGTCCAAACCAAAAATGCAGCTTTGATTGGTTAATTGAACACTAATTGGAGTAAATAGTATTGTCCTAAAGCCAATACACATAAATATTACATTGCTAATTTGATGATGTTTTATGTGAAAACTATGGCCATCAAGTACTTTAATTTCACAATCTCAAGACTTATGATCTAGCAGCATTACAGCCTAGTTAACAGTACACTTTGATTGTCATAATGAAGTATAATCATCAACAATGCTTGACTCAATTTTGGGGATTCACAAAATGATTTTACAGATTAATTGCCTGCCAAAACAAGTAAAACTTACAGATAAATTTATGTAGATCATAAATGGACACCGACCTGAGCAGTCACAAATTGTTAACATTGACATGAATTTTCACATGAGAAGGAATTAGAGTAGCAGATGTAAAGAACTTCCAGCTATGATCCTGAGATCTCTGTCTTTTCAGTCACAATGAGTGACATGATGGCTATAAACAGTTTGAGGTTTAATCATCGCAAAGAATTTAGTCTTTAATTTGAATTGCCTGGTTTGGGCTCATTTATAGCATTTCTCGCTAATTGAATTTCTTAACAGAAACATGAATGAGAAGGTTGGGAATTGACAAGTATATATGCCACATAATATTGGTGTCCTGAAAAAGAGTGATATGCCAACAAGGCAATATTACATAAAAGTACATAAAAGTATTTTCCTGGAGAATTCATGGAAAGATTCTTTGATAACATGGGTATTACATGTAAACTCCTAAGAGACATGTCTGTCTTGAAGAATTCAAAATCTGTTTATTATTATTATTACAGTTGTTCTTGTGACAAAATATTTTTTATCAGCAAAGAAAAAAAACAAAAATATGAGCTCAACTATTTTGAGAAAATATTTGCCTTTGATTGAGAATATATTTATCAATCTTCCCATCTTGTTAATCTTTTATACATTATTTCCAATTTATTAGTGATACCTGTTGGAGAGCCCTCCAGATTAGCCTTAAATCTCCATCTTTACAGTTTCTATCTACACAGACTTTGCTTCAAGACATTTTTTCCCCCTTAGGTGGATTGCTATAATAGTCTTCTGATGACTTCACTGTTTCCAACACTCCATTTTTTTTCTGCCTTTGAAAATAACTTTATGAGAACACAGTCTTTGGAGTAATCATAGGTATCTTTGTTCTTGAAGGCTATTATAGGTTGGATTTACTGGAAAGCAGACTCTGAGACACAGATTAATATGTAGAAAAAAAATCACTGGGAAATAATCTCAGGAATAATACCTTAGGGAAGGGGAAAAACAAGGATTGCTTGGATGCAGAAATTGGGCTGCAGTGCTATCGCAAAAAGACCTCAGCTCTGAAGCTGACATGGCACTCAGAGATGTCCATAGTTGGGGCTGGTCCTTAATAACATGCATCAGCCAGTAATTGGTTTCAAGCCTTCTCTGAAAGGGAGCATAACCTTGGGAGTGATGGCATTTCAACCCACTTCTGTCAATCCCTAGCCTTGAGGCTGCAACTGATAAAGAATATTTCCTTCTTCTACTATCTATTCTGTATCCCTTTTCAATCTCAGCAGCTCTGCTGATCTGGGTGGACTACCTCGTGTGATAACCAAGAACTTCATCTCTAAGTTTTCTGTACTACTAATCTCTGTGCTGTTCCAGGCTGTGGCAAATGAACTTGTGAAATTATATCAAAATTGGGCCATGCTATCCCAAGAGATGCTAAAGTTTTTATTCCTCTCTAACCATATTGTTGAACAGCAGCCTTACTTCTGCCTAATAATCAGCGTTAATTATCCCTGTCAAAATGAAAATTTCTTCTTGCCTGCCGGTCTCTTGGTATGGTCGAGTCCAAAGTGCCCAGATGGCTGCTATAGCTTAACATTCAATAGGTCTCTTGCTATTAAACCATGTGGAGACTTCCTTTGAGAGCAAGGCTGCCTTCCATGCAACCTTGCTCTCACTATGTTAATGGTGCTCACCTGGCTTTTGACAGTAACATACCACCTCCTAGCCTCTATTTTTGGAGGATCTTCTCATACACATTGCTATCAGGAAGGCTAGTTCTGTAATACAATTTCTTACCTTCAGCCCTGGCCTAGAGAAGAGAGTCACACATGAGAGATTCTCAGTGATGCTGATGTCATTCTCACAGTATATTCTTTATTGCTTTGTTAAAATTGTCCTCCAACTCCTCCAGGGAAAATATTTTTTTGGCCTATTTTCCAACATTACATAGCATATGCAATCTGGCATCCCACTTCTCTGAGTCTTTTGTTCCTTTTTTTAACTTTCTGTCACAGTAGTTCTGGCATCTTCAATTCACTTATTTTAGCCTATAAAATTTTCCATGATTCTAGGAACCATGTAAATACTATGTTTTTTTCATTTCCCAAGGTTCTTGCCAGGCCATTAAATTTTGAGTTCCAGAAAAGAAAAAGAAAAGTTCTCACAATGATAAACTCTCCCTTTCCCAAACTCATCTTCATCCCCCTTGCACTGCCCATTTAATTCAGCATCATCAGAAAATAACCTCAAATGTCTTGCACTCCTGGCTTCTGCTGATAGAGGTAAGCAATATATTGTCCTTTATTTCATGGTATCGTACATTTCCTTCCTTTTTCTCTTAGTTTCATCACTTCCTTCACTGACTTAACCCTAGATATGTGTGTAAAGGATAGAGGGGAGATAGAAACAGTTTTGGGGGGCAGGGCCACCTTTTGTCCTGCATCATCTTCAGCTAAGGGAAAATATCCAGATCTTAGTAGATATGGGTAGGCTACTTCTGCAGCATTAAGAGAATCTGGAGAGAGTTCAACATTTTTAAGAGTGTCAATTCGGGTGTTCCAATCACATGTCATAGGATCTCATTCTTTCCTATGTAAGATTCTGATCTTTACATAGCAGAGCTGCCCAAGAGCTCTAATATGCTTGTGACTAAATCTTGGGGCTCAGTTTTCTCAGTCTGCTAACTGTGGGAGGTAAGTCCCTTTAGATGTGGCCAAGTAGATCATCTGGTTTCCACAGTGAATTTTTAAATTAATTTATTAGCTTTCCATTGTATTTATCTAGAGCATCAAGTCCTCTGAGCTAAAAAGAAAATCCAATTCCATTTGCTTTACAATTACTCTCTCACCATATTTGTATCCATCTTACACTGTACTTGCCAATACAATTTATTTCACCAGTATAATATCTCAATTCTTGTTTGATGAATATTTTAACAACTGCATTGTTCTCTTATGTTGAGGGCTATGGTCATAATTGCTCATCAGCTGGAGAACAATCCCATTGTGAAAATCCATTATACCATGTTCTTTCAGGGATTCTTGGTTGCTGGGGAAAATTTCTCCACTCACTACCTTTATTTAGACTATATATTCCACAATTCTGTTAAAGAAAACAGCTTTGGGAGGTAGAGATATAGTTAGTCTTCCTCTTGAGCTAAGGATGGGTGGTTAATTGTCCAGTGTAATAAACGTAATGTCTTCCTGTGGCAAAGCTTAGGCAGGCTAATCATCGATTATAAATTTGGGATACCCCAAGTTTGAGATCTTTTCCTATGATTCACGTCACTGTGAGCACAATATATGGTGGGGTAGTTCACTGTGTAGCCCTGTGGGAACTGAGTTCAGGAAACAAGCACAAAATGTTGATAACTGGCTACTGTTATTGCCCTGAGCAATAAACTGCCCTTTGTGTCTGCCTACTCGTCTTATGTCTTCTGACAATGTATATAAAATGTTGGCAGGGTAAATTGCTGGTTTGTCTGTGGGATAAAAATCACAGAACCTCCACAGTTCTAAACACTGGAACCAACTGTTAAGGTTCAGGCTCCTCAGATTGAACTTTAGTTCAGACTCTGAGATAGTCAGTTTTCTTTACTGTCTAAAAACGACATTTTCAAAAAATTATCACATCTGATTTCCATGGAAAAGTGCATATGAATTTTAAGCTATTTGCTTTATTTAAATTAAATAGAAAGTATTATTTTCTTTCCATTTGAGTATTATTACTTAGTGTGTAGTTTTTCATTCATTTGCTTTTGTCATCTTTAAAACTCGTAGAAACAGACATTTATATGATACTCAAAATACAAATCTGCTTTCATGTCTAGATTTTTGCCTGGCAACTCTGTGCACAACATCAACCTTCCCCTCCTCCCTCCCTCCCTCCGTGCCTCCCTTCTTTCCTTCTTTCCTTCCTTCCTTCCCTCCTTCTTTCCTTCCTTCCTTCCTTCCTTCCTTCCTTCCTTCCTTCCTTCCTTCCCTCCTTCTTNCTTCCTTCCTTCCTTCCTTCCTTCCTTCCTTCCTTCCTTCCTTCCTTTTCCTTTCATGCTCTCTCCATGGAAATAAATCAACTTTTTAATACTTCTGTTAAAGTTATAATGATTCAATAAATATCTAAGGATTCTGTAATATTAATGGCACTTTAAAAATCTCTCCCTTAATAGTCAATTTTAATGTTGACAATGAATTCATTTGTTAAAGATAAAATTATGGGTTTGCAAGAGGCAGACGAATATAATGGGAAAAATCTGTTTTGCAATTATGACAGAAGGCAAAAGCATTAAAGATTAAGAGAGACATCTTTGGAAAAAAATCACTGTGCTTAATTTAACTTGTATTATTAAGAAATAATTATCATACATATTATGCTTTTATTCTCAATATTATAAACGTAGATCAGAGAAACAAATTATTCAACATCAGTCACAAACATATTTTAATTCTAAAAACTTAGCCATACAGTTTTACAAAAAACAAAATACATTGTATTATTCTACTTCATTAGAAATTGAATTTCTGAGCTCAAATACCTCAAGTTCCAGGAAATATTGTGACAAAAACTATTGAATACATCACATATCCAGTAAATTGTTATTAATGCTGACATTGTCTATATAAACTATGATTTCTTCAGTATTACGCCCAAGATTTAAATGTATGTGTTACCACTAATGCTAAATGAATTGTAGTATTTGCCAGCTAGTGTCACAACTTCCACATTAGTCAGTAAAAGTTTATACAATCAATTATAGTTTTATATTAGAATATGGGCATATTAAGGTTTTAAACTTATACTTTCTTACTCTTTAATTTAGCATGAGGCCAACATTTCTTAAAATGCTATAGTAGATTTAATCAGTTAATTTGTGTTGCATTATTATTTCTTCTAACTAGCTAAGAATGCTTTACTGTTCTTTAGCTAAGTTTATATAGACTCTTGGACAAGATTTCCAGGTTGCTGCTGGTAAGCACCCTTTCACAGTTCGAGGTCAGTTAGTGTATATCATTTTTTTTCCAATAGGATTTGACTGTAATTTCATCTTTATTTGAAAATAATAAAATGCAGGAGTTGAGTCATGTTGTTAGCAACATCCATATCTTTTTTCATAATGTAAATCTCCAAATAACTGTCATTTACCTTCTTTTTCTTATAGGGATAATATTAAGCATTTTAAAGAAAAAATAGAGCTCAGTTATAACTGCATCATCCATCCACCACTCTAGACAGAAAAAAAAATCAAACTTACAGCAAAACATAACACAATTTTGTTGGGAATATATTCAGATTATGCATTAAAGCCAACACTGAAGATCAAGACATTTTATTTTCTCCTCTCTGCAGTTTACTTATTTTAAGATAATTTTACTAATAGTACTTCACAATTCTTAGGGGATATCATGGGAAATAAGCAGAGTATAAGGTGCTAGGTTCAATAATATTTCACCTCAGCGGAGGAAATGATCATTGTCAGCTGTGATAGAGGCAGGCAGCTGGTTCTAGCCCTAAGAATAGCAGCCTCCTAACAGAAAAAGCTAAGGCAAAAATTTTCATTAGAAAGTAGAAACAACAAAAACAGAAAGATTGTAGTCACTTTCTTTCCTCCTATTTGGTGATCATTCAGGCCAGGGAATTTGTCATGACTGTCACTGTCTGGGCTAGCAATGGCATTAGGAGAGCCACCATAACAGCACGCAAACGTTGCAATGCTGTCATTTTTTCTAAGGAAATGCAAATGCATGGATCCTCATGAATTTCTAAGAATGAAGGCTGCTTATCAAGTAGCTCTCAAGTGAGGTATTTGCTTTTAATTTTTAATGCCTGTAACAACTGTGACTATGAAATTGATGTAAAAACAGGTGAAAACTAGAAATAAAAGACTGTAATATAGATTTTTAGAAAATATTTGGCTTTATATTTTTTAGGCTAAGTCATGCTCTGTCACCCAGTCTTGAGTGCAGTGTGGCGTGATCTTGGCTCACTGCAACCTCCGCCTCCTGGATTCAAGAGATTCTACTGCCTCAGTCTTGTCGTAAGTAGCTGGGATTATGAGCGGGCACCACCACACCCAGCTATTTTTTTTTTTTTTTTTGTATTTTTAGTAGAGCTAGAGTTTCATTATGTTGTGTCTTTTTCTTTCAATTTTTTTTTTTTTTTTTTTTTTAATTAAAGCTTCTCCAATCTTCTTCCCCCTGTACCTGACAATTCCGGCAGTAGTGCAAGTTAAATATAAGTTAGAGAGTTCTTTAAAGCAGAAGCAAGGAGGGATACATTGCCCCAAAATAATAACACTCTAAGTATATTCACTAATTCACTTTGAAATTGTTATCTAATTGTGAGCAAGTTGGCATACATTTTCTATTCAATGGAATTGTTACAATAGGTAGCCAGTCAGGCATGAGCAGGGCATGAGAGGGCTTCCCCTAACCATGTACCAAGAATGCCAGGCAACCATCAAGTGATGGTCAGGTGGTTGTTAACTGTCTTTCTAAAATAATAATTGGTAGCACCTGGTACCAGGGAAAAGCAGTCTCCCAATGGACAGAAAGATTCTGAATCTGATCAGCAGTTTCCTGATAAGGTCTCAGGAGTTGGGCTAGTGGGCTCAAGCATGCCCATTGAGAGGCAAAATGGCAGCGTTTAACAGTATATGACATCCTAGAGACATTTAACTGGTAAGGGAAGAATGCCTCAAGTGAGCATACCTGCAACTCCAGTAAATATACAGTGCATGCACCGCTCCCACGCACTAGGAGTCCATACGCATGCAGACAGCCTACCCCAAGGGAAGAATCAGGGGATAAGGCATGCAAGACACTGCAATCATGCCAACATATAAAAACCTACGTCAGGGCCGGGCATGGTGGCTTACACCTGTAATTCCAGCACTTAGGGAGGCGGAGGCAGGCAGATCACGAGGTCAAGAGATGGAGGCCATCCTGGCCAACATGGTGAAACCCTGTCTCTACTAAAAATACAAAAATTAGCAGCACTTGGTGGTGGGCACCTGTAGTCCCAGTTGTTCGGGAGGCTGAGGCAGGAGAATCGTTTGAACCCAGGAGGCAGAGGTTGCAGGATTGCAGTGAGCCGAGATCCCGCCACTGAACTCCAGCCTGGCGACAGATAGAGACTCCCCACCAAATTAAAAAAGATCAAGTCAGAAGGTCAAATTGCACACTCGATCTCCCAAATTGCCCACTTGGCCCTCTTCCAGCTGTTCTTTCATTACTTCTGGTCCTGTTCTAAAGCTTTTTAATAAACTGTCATTCCTGCTCTAAAATTTGCCTTCTGCTTTATTCCCCTCAGTCAAAATTTTTCTTCTGAGGAGGCAAGAATTGAGGTTGTTGCAGACCCGTACAGCTTCGGTGGCAGAATCCTACACATAGAAAAATCCCAGAACTATTTATAGGACTTAGACATGACATTTTTACTCTTTTTAACCTCAGTTTCATCTTCTCTAAAATAAAAAGCTTCATCTAGATGATTATCTAAAACATCTGCTTATCTAAAATAGAAAATAATTTGAGCAAATTTCCCTGTATAAAAAGAATTAAAATAATAATCTACTCTAAATTTGAAATTATTCTTATTGTATGCACACATTCACTTATCTTCCATTCCACTTTGCAGGTATGACAACAATTAATAATAACAAAATATGTTGCATGTTTACCTTGTTTCAACTGTTGTTCTGAACACATTACATGTTTTATTTTGTAATTCTCACAATAGCCCTGTGAGGCAAACATTATGATGTCAATGATGAAATTTTACAAATGAAGAAGATAAAGTTCTATTTGCTCAAGGTCACACAACTGGAGAATATAAATAAAATATTTAACAACTTTATTCTGCAATAAATGCCTTTAAGCACTCATAATTCTACTTCTTGTCAAGACTGATCAAACAAAGGCAAGTATCTCACTGTTTACATTTAAATTATCATTACCAGAGCCCATTCTTTTAGAGATTCCCTTTGTCAAAGTTAAGAGTAAGAGACAAAATAAAACATACAAATGGAAGAGTCAAGAGAAAAAGGGGAGACACTTTTGTCATTAAAAAGAAAACAAAATTCAGAAATGGACAGTAAACAACAATGTCAAACAATATAGTTTTAAATAGAATAGAATATAGTTTTAAATAGAACAAGATTCCAAAGGTCTGGCAATTAGAAATCATTAGTGGTTTTGGTGTGAGAAGGTTCATTAATGTAGCTGATAGGAAAGGACACTGAAATTAATTGACTAGCAAATACAAGGGGAAAGAAGAACATGGGGAAATCAAATGTTTCTTTAAGATATTAATAAAGAAATGTGAGATTGTATATTAGGGGTAATTGTAAAGCATTTGGCTGGTTTAGTTTTTCTTCTTAAGATACAGGTGTCTTGACCAATATGAAGTTCAAAAAGAAAGTTGTTAACCTGGAAGAAAATTTGAAGATAGACAGTTTTGAACATGTACAAAGCAAGTGTTTTGGAGGCAGAAAGTCAGTTATTTTTTTCCCAGAATCATTAAAAATAAAAAAGAAGATTAAAAAAAGGAATGAGGAAATATAAAGCTGACTAAGAAGGAAGCTCACAATCAAATGTTCCTACAGCAAGTAGACTGAGTCAGCTGCCGAAGATGAAATTAGGATGGGGTGGAGAAGTGGCATATTAATTTGTACATTCTCTTTATTTACACACAGAATAAATGTGTTTCTTAAGCCTTTTATTTCAGATATTACGTACTTAAATGTCCCACTTTTGTATGAGGACTGACGTTATAAAGCAAATTATTTGAGGATATATTTATAACACAGTATGGTTAGAACATCATTTAATCATGAAAATCAGTGACCAGAGTAGTAACAAAATTGAGAGCAGAGTCTTAAAGAAATGAACAGAAAAAGAGATATATCCTCAGAATGATACTAGTCAAGAAATTCAAAGCTGGGTAAATTGATTAAAGTATTTAATGATTGCTTATTTAGCACTGTAGCAGTTCCATTAAAAAAAAAAAAAGAGTTTAGACATTATTTAGAGTATGGATTTCAATGGATTTCTTTTTCAACCAAAATGAATGCTACATGAGACCTGTGTATCAGGTGTTATCCCCCGTTGGGTGTTTTCCCTGGTCTTTCTTTCTTCAGGGTAAACCTAAGTTAAATTACCTTTTTAGCTGTATATGCTTCTATCTATCATAATATTTACCCATGATAGTATAATTATCGGTTTGCCTAAGGGATTCTACCACTGCTTAAAAAGCAAAGACTAATCTTTATTTATCTCTAATTTACAAGTACTGTGTGCAGCCGTCAGTATATTGCAGAATTCAATATATTTTAATTAAATTGAGAATCTATCTATATAAAAGATGATTATTAATAACAACAGAAGTGTGAAAGAATTGGAGTGAGAAGAAAAAGTTGTCATCCCTAGGATGGTGATTTTTACTATTCTCAAGTCTACCAGTGTGGACAGTGGTAGCTGAAGTGAGGCAGGAAAATACTCATGAAGGAAAGAAATAAGGATCACCAAATTCAGAGACCAAGAAGTTGAAAAGAGAATGACTTGGTCAGGACAGTTTGTTATACAAATTAAAAAAAAAAAAGGGGGGGGTGAAGATGAAATTCTCTGGGTACCATGAGTAATAACTTCTTTAATCAACTTTAGAGCACAAATTTAGTGTATTTGTTGTCCAAAATGTGATCTCAGCATGTATCAGCATTTAAAAAGAAAGGCAAAAAAAAGTATATATTATTATTGATAGTGTCGTTCCTTTTGAACACTCAAAATTTCTTCTAATTTCAATTATTATGTATCATTTAGGTCTACGTTATTTTTTATTATGATAAAAATCACATTGCTTTAAGTTTACCATCAAAACCATTTTTAAGTATATAGTTTAGTAGTAACTATATTCACATTTTTGTGCAACAGAGCTGTAGAACTACGTATCTTGTAAAACTGAAACTATACCCATTCCCTTTCCCTCTTCTCTCAAGCCTTGGCAACCGCCTTTCTACTTTCCAATTCTAAAATTTTTAACCACTTTAGATACTTCATGTAAGTAAAAGCATATAGTATTGTCCTTTTGTGACTGGCTTAGTTCACTTAGCATAATGTCCTTGAGGTTTATTCATATGGCAGCATGTGCTTCTTTTGATGTTTGTGTGATTCTCCGTTGTATGTATATACCACATTTTCTTTATCCAGTCATTGGTCAATGAACATTTTGGTTGCTTTTACCTCTTGGCTATTGTGAATAATGCTGTAAGAACATGGGTCTTCAAATATGTCTTCAAGATTCTGCTTTTAATTTTTTTTTTTTGATATAGACACAAAAGTTGGATTGCTGGGTCATATGTTAATACTATTTTTAATTTTTTTGAGGAACCTCTATTCTGTTTCCCTTAATGGCTGTATCATTTTACATTCCCACCAGTAGTGCTCATGGGTTCCAATTTCTCTGCATCCTTGCCAATACTTGCTACTTTCTGTTAGTTTGATAGTAGCCCTCCTAAGGTGTGTGAGATGACATTTCATTGTGTTTTTGATTTGCATTTATCTTATGATTCGTGATATTAACCACATTTTTTATATGCTTGGTGACTATTTGCAGATCTTCTTTGGAGAATAACATATTCAAGTCTTTTGCCCAATTTTAAAATTGGATAGCTTATGACATTTTTATCTAAGGAAAAATTGGCAGTTGTACCAAAGGCCGATTCTCATGAGGAATGGAGTCACTTTCTGAAATGAAGTTTGTAGAGCACATGACTAAGACTTTTGATGAATTGTTTATGAAGGAGCCATAAAAGTGTCTTGTGAATATTCAAATTATCCTAGTCTTACCTTCAGACTAGGGTTCCCTGAAGTTTTTCTTCAGTACTACATTATCGTCAGAAAATACATAAGGTCTGAATCTTCACATTTGAAGGATTTTAACTTTTTTTTTTTTTTTTTTTTTTTTTTTGAGATGGAGTCTCATTCTGTTGCCCAGGCTGGAGTGCAGTGGTGAGATCTCGGCTCACTGCAACCTCTGCCTCCTGGGTTGAAGCAATTCTCCTGCCTCAGCCTCTTGAGTAGCTGGGATTACAGGTATGCACCACCACTCCTGGCTAATCTTTGCATTCTTAGTAGAGACAGGGTTTCACCATGTTGGTCAGACTGGTCTCAAAACACCGACCTCAGCCTTCCAAAGTGCTGGGATTACAGGCTCCTGGCCTTTTCTGTTTACTTTAACGTAAAACATGCAAAATGCATTCTAACAGCCACCTCCTCCATTTGGCAATTATTGTTTCAATTGTATTTCAAAATAACAAGCCTATAAATACTATTAGAAATGAAGAATCTTTCATGACTGTTCCCTGAAGTTTTTCTTCAGTAGTACATTATTGTCAGAAAACACATAAGGTCTGAATCTTGACATTTGAAGGATCTGTAATTGTTGCTATCAAAATCAGGTTATGACCCAGAACAGCCACAGCCAGAGAACGCTCACATAATAGCATCATAAGGCTCAATGCCACAATGATCTGGGAAGGGCAACTAGCCATAGGCACTGCTATTTGGTTCAGAGAAGCACCAATTAATTCGACTGCTCTCTGATCCACTTAAATAACTCAGCTGGAAATCAAACAAAGCCAACCTAAAAAAAAAAAAAAAAAGTCTAACACTAGAGGTATGTTGTGTGTTCTTTCAAGTAGACTATATTTTAGACTCTAGAACTAAGGGTCATAACTCTTGTATCTCTCTCTTCATAGAATTAGAGTTTGTCAAAGGTGTTAAAAATAAAATGAGTGTGAATGTCCTACAAGGTTTATGAGAAAGTTCAGAAGGAAAGTAAGGGAAGACTAAGCAGCAAGACTTTTAGGTAAGAGTAATACTAACAACAGTAAGAAAAATGAAAGCTTTCATCCCCATCTTCATTGGTTCTCACTCTTCCTCCTGGAAATCAAATTTGCATATAACTTACATTTTAATAAGAATGGCTGTTACAAAATTTCACATTCCTATTTTGAGTAAAAAGACTAGTGGAATTAAGAACTAATTTAAAAATTGATTTTTTAATATTTGACAAAATCCTAAGAATCTCTCCATTTCCTAAATCCTTATCAAAGATAATGCCATATTTATGACCCCTCCCTCATGCTATTAGAAACATGCATATGGCAATGTCACACATTAACAGTTGTACCCTAAGACCACTTCTTAGAAATTACATTATTTTCCTCATCAGACACAATGTTGTGTTTCTTCCAAACTCCAAGTGATTCCAGAGAGTAGGATAAAGTTCTACAGTGTTGCTGGCCTTCTAGAAGCTGGGGTATTTCTACTCTGTAGCACTTACAGGAAATCCAAACACAAAGAAAGAAGATGAATGGCATTGTGATCCTACAGAGTTTAGGAAACAGATTATAATTGAGAGAAGCTGAGGTGGCTAGAATTTGAAGATCACAGTATCAACCAACTGAAGTGAAACTGGGAACACATTTCAGTAACCTGCATGAAGTAACCTTGAGTCTTCTGTTGAATACTAGGCTGAGCATTGGGAAGGATAATTTCTACAAGGCCAGACAATGAAAACCTATGAGGAGCTATAACCAGAGGAATACCTGAAGTTCACAAAGGATTGGTAGGCACTTTAGTTCCAACTAAACAGACTGGAGAAAGCATATTGAAAAATCAAGGTAATTCAATACAATCTGCAGAAAATTTATATCTTCAGAGTAAAGCTAAACTAACCAAAAAGGAAAATCTATGTCTTCAAAACAAATATCAAAAACAGACTGAAAGGCTGAATTTGATCCACGGGTAACTTAACTGGCTGTCAAAACAAAAATCAACACATTTTAAAGGAACATTATACCATCCAGGCATTCAATAGCTAACATTCACCAAGTGTAGCTCTCAATAAGTTAAAAAAAGTTACATAGAAAACCTCAAATATTTAGAAATTTAGCAACATATCTTGAATAACTCACTCATAACAAAATGTCTCACCAAATAAGCAATATAATAATCTTTTCTTAGTGTGATTAAGGGAATCTATTAAAAACCTACAGTTAACATTATATGTAATTGAATGACATAACACTTTCCCCCTATGATTATGAAAAAGTCAACTATAATCCCTGTCATAGCCTCAATTCAACATTAGAGAAGATGCCACAGCAGACACAATAAGGGGAAAAAAGTATAAGCAAGACAAATATCTTAGAAAGAAAGAGAAAATTCCTCTGTTAATTCACACACACAAACACACACATACAAGATCATGGCTACAGGTTAGGTATCCTAGGAAGCAGATCCTTAGATGGATTTTAGTATGCAGAAACTTTTTTGAGGAAACAGCTCTCAAATCAATATATATGAAGGGGAGTTCCAGGAAACAGCACTGGGTAGGAGAAGAAACCATCGTGAGATTAAAAAATTAAGAAAGCCTTAAGTAACCCCATGGGATCTGCAGAGTTAAAATGCCATTTTATTAGTTAAGACAAGGTGGCCAAACTTTTATACTGCCCCAGGAAGAAGTTTACCTTTGAGCAAATTGATTGCCTTCAGCTGAGGCAATGGCTGAAAGAACTTGCCTGACTTGGCCAACTGACTGCCAAGAGCGTTCCTAACACCTAGGTAGGAAGTCTTTCATTGAAGAATTCTATGGCAGCAACACTCAGTGTCCACAGATTAAGTACAGAACATCCAAAACGATGTATAGAAAAAGATTACTAGAACTATTGAACATGAGCTTAGCTAAGTCAAGTGATACATGATTTATATATAGCCATCCATTGTTTTGTTATATACTAGCAATGAACAATTTAGAAAGTAAAATTTAAAGTATAATACAAAACGCTATTTAAAACTAAAAAATATTTAGGTATTTATTTAGAAAAGTGTGTGTAAAATACCTACACAGAAAGCTATACATTTTTGCTAGAAAAAAATAAAGAACTACTAAATGTACAAATACGTCACATACACAGATGGAAAATCTCAATAATATTGCCAGGTTTTTTTTGTTTTGTTTTTTGTTTTGTTTTGTTTTTTTTTGGTTTGGTTTTTCTTTTTTTTTTTTTTTTGCCAGATGATCTATAGATTCAACACAACCCCAGTCAAAATCCAGGCAGACTTTATTTATTTTTTTTTATTTTTATTTTTTTTTCACATTTGACAATTGATTCTGAAATTTGTATAGCAACAGAAACAATATAAAATAGCCAAAACAATTCTGGAAAAACAAATGGGAAGACTGGCATTGCCTGATTTAGACACTTAGCCTAAGACTACAGTAATCAAGAGAGTTAGGTCTTGGCATAAGAAGACATATACAGATAAATTAAATGTATAGAATTCAAAAAAAGATCCACATATATATGGTAGGTGACTTTTTTAGCAAAAAACACTAGAATAAAAACAGAGAAATGATCATCAACTTTACAAGCAATGCTGTGAATATTAGATGTATTTGTGGGGAAAATTAATCTAAAACTTCGCCTCACAATATTTAAATTGAAATGAATTATAGACCCAAACACAAAAGCAAAAACCGTAAAATTTCTAGGTGAAATTATAAGTGAAAACTTTTTTGGCCTTGAGTTTGGTAAACATCTCTTAGGTGGAACACAACAAATAAAAACCTAAAATAACACCTCGACAAGTTAGACATCAACAAAAGTTAAAACTTCTGTTTTGTAAAGGACACCGTGGACACAGAAAAAAAAAGACAAGCCAGAGACTGGGAGAAATGATTTTCAACATATGTATTTTATATTGTACTTATATTCAGATTATGTAAATAACTTACAACTCAATAATAAGAAGACAATGAAACATTTTTAAATGTGTAAACAACTTGAATAAATACTTCACAATAGAAGATTTTCAAATGTCCAAGAAGCACACATGAAAAAAATGCTTAGTGGCGGGGTGCAGTGGCTCACGCCTGTAATCCCGGCACTTTGGGAGGCCGAGGCGGGCAGATTACCAGGTCAGGAGTTCGAGACCATCCTGGCTAACAGGGTGAAACCCCGTCTCTACTAAAAACACAAAAAATTAGCCGGGCGTGGTGAGGGGCGCCTCTACTCCCAGTTACTCGGCAGGCTGAGGCAGGAGAATGGCGTGAACCCAGGAGGCGGAGCTTGCAATGCAGAGACTGCGCCACTGCACTCCAGCCTGGGCGAGAGAGCGAGACTCCGTCTCAAAAAGGAAAAAACAAACAAACAAACAAAAAACTGCTTAGCAATATAAGCCATCAGGAAACTACAAATAAAAACCACAATGAGATACCAGTATACACCAAACAGATTGATATAGGTGTCCGAATTGAGAGTAAATTTTTAAATATTCAGAGTACACTGTACATTGACAAAGTAATTTTATGTTGACTGAATCTAATACTAACAAAATAGAACTTGTTTCTTTCATGTCTTTGTGGGTATTTTCCACTTATTTTTAGTAATTTATTTTGATTGTAATTCAGAAATGTATAAATTTATGAGAGATTAGAAATTTTTTAAGTGTCCCTTACCACAGATATTTTGAGAAACCTTGTTCGAAGGAATTGAAATAAGGTACTTAGCCCACACAGTACACTAGCAAGATGACCCCGGTAGTATGAACCGGGAAGCTAAAGAAATGTACTCTGTGTAGACCTGGCTCAGTCTTTAACATCCCAATCCCCATTAGATTTCCTATGAAGACAGAAACCACAAACTATTGCTTTAACGATCATGTTGTTCCCCCATCCATATGTTAATACATTTTATGCATATCATGACAGGTAAAAAGATTGCATAAAATTTGTATATCTAATTCCCTGTGAGAGGAAATTTAGAAACACAAAATTTGGCTAACCTTTGCATGATGCAAACATGAAGACCAAATTTCATCCTGATACTTTAGATGGCCACAACTTTACAAAGCTTGATACACAGTCTTTTTTTTTTTTTTTTTTTCCCTTATAAACTGCTACACTAGTACACTTATTGCTTAGCTTTAAATTGCATGTCTGCTTTGTGTGCTGTGATGATAGGACTTTAATAACTGAAGAAACCAACACAAACCAAAATAACACATTAATTACAAAGTGTGGAGTTTTTCACAAAAAGGACTGTGAATTTAGAATCTGTACACTTGTTTCCTTTCAATACAAAGCCAAAATAAGTCTACTTGTTGGACTATAGTTTCATTTACTAGATGTTTTTTAGTGAAGGAGCGGCACCAATTTTACACAGACATACACAATTTGACTGCAGTGTGCTGTGCTAGCATATGTTAGACTTAATGGAGTATGTGATAAATGTTATTTATATATTTTTCTTTTTATTGCATGTAGACTAAAATAGCACAGAAAACCAATGAGACATAGAGAATAATTTTATCCCCAAGTGATTTTATTAAATGATCAATAATGATTAGACAAAATGAAGAAGTCTAATAATTATATAGAATAAGTTCATATAAGGATTTTGCCTTTAAATTTTCTTTGCAGCCTAAATTCTTAGCACAGAAGGATGTGAAAGACAATGTATTTTTTTTCATGTCTAGCAGAGACTCATCAGATTTAGGAGATTATGTTTATAGAGCTATCTTGAAAACTTTCCCACTATCATGGAAAACTTAAATCTATATTAAAAACCTTTTGTGAGCCTTGCTTTGCAAATAGAATCTGGAAAGGAAATAAATCTATAAAAACTTTATGATTCTTTCCCCTACATCCCCCCAACACGAAAGAAATTTCATCTGTCAATGCAGTAGTAAAAATTTTTTGAAGAGTCAGACATATGGGCTAACTTTAAAATAGAGTTTTTGTTCTTCTATGCCAGTGACTATTTTCCCTATAAAGCATTAGTTGCAGAATCTAATATTCCTCCCAAATATTTGATTGAAAATTCACACTTATTAGCAAAAACCAGAATTACTTTTGGACAAACCTAATATAAAGTGGTAAAATATTTATATGAAATTAAACTTTCTGGAAAAAATCTAAACCAATGTATGTAGGTAAAGTGTTAGTTTTCTGCATGTATTTGTTTTCACTACTTTGCATTGGGGGCTGTATTTGGACAATATTCTGTTGTATTAATCTTTTGAATAATAATCCTATCTATGAAGCATTAAAATTTATCTTGCTTAATTATAGATTTTTTGGTTTCCTTCATTAAGATATTGTGTAACACTAAAGTATTGAGTTAAGTCTGTAACTCAAATATCTTTGCTTGTTTTCACACAATATTTTACTCTGTGGAAGATGTTATAATGTTAATAACCAGCCGTCATGCTTCCCTTGTCACCCCTATTCTCTTCTATAAAAAAAATATTATTTTCTACACAGAACTGTTGACAGAATTAAATGATCTTGAAAAGCACTGTTCATAATAAATGCTACGTAAGTGTTTGTTGATATTATTATTATATCACCATTCAGGCCATAAAGGAAATTCTTGGATTAATTATATTCCTATTCAATCTTTATAAAATTGTCAAGCTCTTTTTTTTTTTTTTTTAAGTTTCCAGAAATCTTGAATCCATGTTTTAGTTCTCGGAACTACTGTGGCTTCTTTGAAGGTGTCTTGCTAGTTTAGTCTCAGCTACCCTTGTTCTGTTTTCATTCCTCTGTTTTTACTATTTAGAGAGTTTTTAGTTAAGAAACTTCTTATTCTCATATGCAGTAACTCACTTTCTTGAACAATTACATGTAGAATAAAATCTGCTGTAGTTTGAATGTTTTTGTCTTCCTTAAAATGCATGTGTCAGAAAGTGCATTCCTAATGCAACAGTGTTAGAATTTGTGGCCTATGGATAAGAGTTTAGGTTGCAAGGGCTCTGACCTCATGAATGGAATAATACCATTATAAAATGGGCTTGTGGCTGGATGCAGTGGGTCATGCCTATAATCCAAGCACTTTGGGAGGCCCAGGCAGATGGATTGGCTGAGCCTGGGAGTTCAAGACCAGCCTGGCTGACATGGCAAAAGTCAGTTTCTAGCAAAAACAAACAAACAAACAAACAAATTAGACACTTTTTGGTAGTCATCACCTGTGGTTCCAGGTACTTGGGAGGCTGAGGTGGAAGGAGCACTTGAACAGGGGAAGTGGAGGTTGCAGGGAGAAGAGATTGTGCCACCGCACTCCATCCTCTAGGGTGAGAGAGTGAGACATTGTCTCAAAAACAAACAAGCAAACAAAACAAAAATGGGCTTGCAAGAGTAGGTTCATTGATCTTTCTCTTCTGCCATGTGAGAAACCGTATCCCTGTACTCTGGAGAATGCAGCACTCCAGCCACCATCTTGGAAGTGAAGATCAGGCCTTCAGCAGACAAAACCTGCCAGTGCCGTGATCTTGGAGTTTTCAACCTGCAGAACTGTGAGACATACTTTTTTTTTTTTTTTTTTTTTGAGAAGGAGTCTCGCTCTGTCCCCTAGGCTGGAGTGCAGTGGCGTGATCTTGGCTCACTGCAAGCTCCGCCTCCCAGGTTCCCGCCATTCTCCTGCCTCAGCCTCGCGAGTAGCTGGGACTACAGGGGCCCGCCGCCACCCCCGGCTATTTTTTTTGTATTTTTTAGTAGAGATGAGGTTTCACCGTGTTAGCCAGGATGGTCTCGATCTCCTGACCTTGTGATCCACCCACCTCGGCCTCCCAAAGTGCTGGGATTACAGGCTTGCATTTTTATTATTTATAAATTACGCATGCTCAGGTATTCTGTTATAATTGCACAAAAAAGAATAAGGCAGAATAAGACAGAAGCTGTGTAGGCCTGCATGAGAACTTCAATTAACTGTCCATTCTCAAAACAAAACACAGAAATTGGAGATATGCAGACACACACACACACACACACACCCCGAGTCATATTTCTAATTCAACTTAATACACAATTATTAAATAAGTGTTACATCCCAGAAACATATGTTGGTAATACACTTTCTAGAACAATTACATATAGATTACTATAAGCAAAGTATTCAAGTTCTCATGATAATGTACATGCACATGTTAATGTACACGAGAACTTGAATACTTTGCTTATAGTTGTGTAGGTCTTAGTTTCCCCTTCTGTAAGTAACTGGACGGTAAAAGTAGCACCTATCTTATGAAACACCTCTGAAAAGTAAATGAGGGAATGGGTATGATAAACAGAGAACCTGGGTCACATATAGCAAATATTATAATGTATTATAAAGATATGAAATTAGGGTTGCCCTCAGGCAGTTGAGTGTTAAGCGAGAGATGGATATTAAACATGTAAAAGTTTATCACTAAAGTGAAGCAAGAATCTTATACACTCATAGCTAGTCAGGAAAACAATTCTAAAAAAACTTGAAGCCAGAATTTGCTTATCAATCTGAACTTAGTTTAGATCAAGCTGTTTCGTAAGTGGATTAAAATACCAAAATTGCAAATCTATCAATCGTAAAAGCTTAACACATCACTAGTCATGGTTACTAAAAATTAAACATGTATGACCTATTTTAAGGAACACACAAGTCAAAACAACTTAAACGTGTTTCAATATTAAGCTAAAATGACTTTTGGTTGTCCTTTGATATTGTACATACAGCTTACTTTATCAAAAGTAATGTTCACATTACTAAAAACAGAATTAAGGCATATATTTTTAAAATGTATACAAAAGTTTCACAATTCTGCAATTATTGATGCATATAACAAAAGTGTAGTTTTTATAAGTTGTTGTTAAATTCATTCAACATTCATTAACCAGTTGGGTAATTCACATATGATTGACACTGAGGATAAAATAAGAAGAATACAGACTAGGTCTTTTAACACACTGAGCTTATAGTTCAGTTGAGCAAACAATAAAATAATTTGTGCTGAGGACCATGAAAGAAGTGCCTAGGGTGATATGATACTTACTAGTGTGAGTTTAAAAGGTATAATCCAAGAAACCTTCTCAGAAAGTGATAGATGTGCTGAGGTGTCAACAATAAGAGAGCTCTAGCTATACACAGATTTAGGAGTTGCCTGTAGTAAGTAGAGCAAACACAAGAGCCAAATTTGGGGACAGGAATAAGACTGACATGCTCTGAGAACCAGCAGGATTAAAATACCTGCTGGCATTTCTGAAAATTAGAGAGCAACAGATAATGGATGTGTCAGGAAAAAATATATAGAAACTGTCTCCTAGAACTTCACAGGCTATGTTGGGAATATGAATTTTATCTGATGAGTAATGAGAAGATATTGGAATCCCCTAAGTGAAAAATTCCGCTAAAAGTATATAAATTAGTTTAGTAATCATGCATTCTTATACATTAATCAACCAAATGTGTAGTATTTAACTCTCAAACACAGAGGAAATTTGATTATCAACATAACTGTCATGAGGCATATTTTCTTATAGTGTAACAAAAAGATATTACAGGTTTACCTTTTATTACTTGATACTGTAGCAACAATATTGAATGCTTAAGTCTTGCAGAGAGGCAGACAAAAAACCCTTAGATACTCAGTTTAAATACAATATTGTGTTGGGTTATGGGACAACTAACATCCTTCATAAAGATCAATATTACTCTATTTGGGTGCCTGCTTTTTATTATCAAGTCTTTATTCTTATTCATATTTTTGTTTTTGAGAGAGGGTCTCACTCTATCATCCAGGCTAGAGTGACACGGTGTGAGCAACACTTTAAGTTATCAAAGACTAAACACATTTAGTTCAAAATGGAGACTAGGTAATTTTGCCAGTTACATGAAACAATGTGAAGAATTTTCAATTAATTTTTAAACCAACAAAAAACTTCTGTATTTTAGTATCACTCGCAGAAATAACAGGCTATTTTCCAGTTGAAAAGTATCTCTAATCCATCCCTCTATATGATTCTACCATTAATATGGGCATACAAAACTAATTCATGTGCTTTCCAGCTCTTATTTCAAATTCTGTGTGATCACTTAATGCTTAATTTCAACAAATATTTCAACATATTCATATATATATATACACACACACACACATGAACTTATTTTTTTAAAAGTTTAACTTGTAGTTTATTTTGATATTAACAATTTCTTTTTTTCTTACAATAATCTAAACATCAAGGAAACTTAACATTTTGGATTTCTCCTAAAACAAGAACTTGTAGTGCTCAAAGTTCTGCACTCTACAGTCATTTCCTTTAGGATAAATGATACAAATATTTAAAAGGAAGTCAATGAAAATACCAAATTATATTTTTTATTAATACAAATCAAATGAAGTAAAATTGAGTTTGTGATTTTCTCATTACCATATTCTAATCTGCTAAATTTATCAATATAGAAAGATTAATGGTAATAAAATAGCTAATATTTACTGAATGTGTCAAAGAATATTTTAGCTAAAAATATGACATACAAATATAGCATGAACATGGATCAAATATTTATTCAACTTATTAATGGGAAAACCGGTAGCAAAGTAAAACTTCTTAAAAGTAAAATTCAAAGAAAAGAGGACTATATAGTCAGTCTTAAAAGGCATGCTGAATAAGTTTGCTAAATTAGAAACAATACTGGTTAACATTTTCAAGGGTAATAAACCATGATTTTTGAAAGTTATACTATTGATTAAGTATAAGTCACTTAAATCATTACTGGACTAAAACCATTAACTAACATCTAACTTAACAGATTTTGAACCTTAATAAATGGTAAGTATAAATTCAAACAAACGTGCATTCTGTGGACTCTAAACTAAAGTAAGCCTTGCAGAGAGGCAAGGAGACTCTTTTTGTTGAAGACTGTTAGACAATGCTGCAATGAGCATTGAAAGGGCATGCAGTTTTTTTTCATCTACTTCCAAGTTTAAAATAATTTTCTTAACATGACTTTATGCTATGCACATGTTCTCCAAGCTCCTTTAATGTATGCACTCATTGAATTGTTGCTGCAACCTTATATGGTAGGTGCTATTGTTCCATCCTCGGTTTTTGAGAAAAGGAAGCTGAAGCACAGAGGTTGGGTATCTCAAATAAAATCATATTATCTGGCTCTCTAAGAGCACCCTCCCAGCTTGTGTTATATGTCTTTATAGTTTAAATATATAACAGCATGACATTCCTCACAGTTTAAACATATAGCAGCATGACATTTGCTAAATATTCTGGGTTTCTTACTATATCTCTTCTTTATAGAAAGTTTGAGTAAGATACTACCCTTGAACGTTTTACAAATGCTAACACATGCGTACAGTGAGAGACTTCCTTTCTCTTGTCTATTTGCTTTAACTACTGCATCATTCTGATGAGAAGTAAAATTAATAATTTATTAAAGAAATGGACATTAGTTAAGTAATTATGATGTAACAGGCACAGTAGTTAGAATCTTCACTAAATGAGTTAATAGAGAACGTACATCAAGAAAAAAAAATCATAATTCCAGAAGGAATTTATAAGGTTAAAGAAAGACCAACAAACAAAAGAAATAAAACACATATGTAAATATAACTAAATATTAAGTGATGAAATACCAACTCCATGTCTTTAATCCTCTGTTCCATATCATGGTAATTTTTAGGTATAGGGATATAAACATAAGTTATCATTAAACATGAAGTTATGAATAGTTATGAAAAACTATATAAAGGTGCTCTGATTTAAAGTGGTCTAAGAGATTTCATTGCACATGAAGAGGGTACAATTTCTTGTTTATTTCTTACATAAAGTAAATCATACCTTTTAAATAAAAAAAAGGGGGGCATAACCTTCCAAATACAATGTGAGTAATGCAATTTTTTAAAATAATCATTCAAAGGAAGGAAAATAACATTCAAAAGAAGGCATAAAGTATTTTGAAAAAGTGATTTCAAATTTAATCACCATACATGGAAATATACTCAACTTATTCTATCAGCTGGTAATTTTTTTAAATTGAGAAGCAAGAAAAAATTACAAATATATGCTATTTCCAAAAAAAGAAAAACAGTTTTAACACATGCATAGTCAGATAGTTTGACAGTAAAATAACAAGAAATAATATATGACGTAAAGAGTAGCCCCAAAGAAATTGGTGTAGTTAAATTAATGTTCTACAAAGTTAAAAATCATTATTATGATACAGAGGGTAATTATGCAACAATTAAAATTTAAATCATTAATGATGCCACTAAAAAGTCAACATTCACATGACTTTGAGTACACAGTCTCAAAATACACAAAGATATATAGAAAGAGAAATTGATAAATAATTATTAATCTTCTATGATATATAATTTTATTGTGTTCACATATATTATACATTATAATTAATACAATGCTTCTTGGAAACATGAAAGACCAAGAAGACCTAATGTTGATAAAATTGTAGAAGGGCTGAACATATATAAAAATTGATATCCAACAATTAGAAAATACATATTCCTCTAAGGTAAACATGTAACAGTATAACAATTGATAGTAGAGTACACAAACAAGTCACAATAAATAACAACATATAAAAAACAGAATATGTCTGCTGACAAGATTGAACTAAATTAGAATTTATTTTTAATTAAAACGTCTCTATTTGTGCAATTTTAGTTTTGAATGCTTCTGAATAAGTCTAAGAATAAGAACGTTTTTAAATGGGGTCAAGCTTTCCTGAAAATTCAACCAATATTCACCAAGACTGCCCAAATTCTGGGCCATAAAACACACTGTAACAAATTTAAACAACAAAAGTCTTACAGTGTGCCTTCAGAAAACAGTGAATTTAGCCTATAAATCAATAACAGAAAGACAACTTGAAAATCCAAAAATAAATGGAGATTAAAAAACACACTTCTAAATAACACATTGGTCAAAGAAGAAATCACAAGAGAGAAAAAAAATGTTATAAACTAAATGAAAATGAAAACACAATTTGTTAAAATTATTGGGATGAGTGAAGGTAGTTCAGTGACAATTCAACACATGAAATTTCTACCATGGACATATACATCAGAAAAAAAGAAGTATCTAAAATGAATATTCCAAGTTTACACTTAGGAAACAAAAAAAGAGCAGCAAATTAAATCCAAAATAAGCAGAAGAAAATACATAATAAGAATTAAAGCAGAAATCAATGAAATTGAAAACAGGAAATCAATGAAGAAACTCAAGAAAACCAAAAACTGGTTCTTTAAAATGATCAATAAATTTAATAAGCCTTCAGCCAGGCTAATAAAGAAAAAAAGGGAGAGGACACGATTTACCATATGAGAAATTAAAGAGGGACATCATTTCAGATCTTATGGACAGCAAGAGGATATTAAGTCTATGTACACAAATTTGGTAACCTAGGTGACAAAAGATACCAAAACATACAGTGGAAAAAGTAGACAATTCAAATAGGCCTATATCTATTTTTAAAAGTTGAATCAATAACTAATAAACTTGTAAAACAGAAAGCAGTATCCCCAGATGAGTTCACCAGTAAATTCTAGCAATGTTGAAGGAAGAAATTATACCAATTCTACACAATGCCTTTCAGAGGATGGAAGCAGAGAGAATACTTTCTAATTCACTTTATAAGGCTAGCATTACCCTAGTATGAAAATTATAAAAACACATTGCCAGGAAAACAAACAAACAAACAAACAAAAAACTATAAGACAGCATATCTCATGACTATAGATACAGAAGTGTTAAACAAAATAACAAACTAAATTCAATAATATATTAAAACAATTATAGACCACAACCAAGTGGGATTGTTTTTCAGATATGCAAGGCTTGTTCAACATTTGAAAANACAAAAGATACCAAAACATACAGTGGAAAAAGTAGACAATTCAAATAAGCCTATATCTATTTTTAAAAGTTGAATCAATAACTAATAAACTTGTAAAACAGAAAGCAGTAGCCCCAGATGAGTTCACCAGTAAATTCTAGCAATGTTGAAGGAAGAAATTATACCAATTCTACACAATGCCTTTCAGAGGATAGAAGCAGAGAGAATACTTTCTAATTCACTTTATAAGGCTAGCATTACCCTAGTATGAAAATTATAAAAACACATTGCCAGGGAAAAAAAAAAAAACAAAAAACAAAAAACTATAAGACAGCATATCTCATGACTATAGATACAGAAGTGCTAAACAAAATAACAAACTAAATTCAATAATATATTAAAACAATAATAGACCACAACCAAGTGGGATTGTTTTTCAGATATGCAAGGCTCGTTCAACATTTGAAAATAAATGAATGCAATCCCTCATATCAATATGCTAAAAAATAAAAATCATATCATATTAATCAATGCTGAATCAGTACTTTACAAAACTCAATACCCATTTATGATAAAAACTCTCAGTAAACTTGGAATAGAGTATAACTTCTCAACTTGATAAATAGTATTTACAAAAACCTACAGCTAACCTCATACTTAATGGTGTGGAATTTGAAGCTTTCCCACCAAGATAAAGGCAAGGCTGTATCCTCTCACTACTTATTTTCAACATCATATTGGAAGTACTAGTTTATGCAGTAAGACAAGGAAAGGGAATAATAGGTATGCAGATTGCAAAGGACAAAATAAAACTGTCTTTTTTCCACAGCAGACATGATCACATATGCAGAAAATTCAAAACAATTGATTTAAGAAAAACTTTGGGAACCAATAAGCAATTATAGCATGGTTGCAGGATACAAGTTTAATATATTATAGAAAAGTCAATCACTTTTCTATATATTAGCAATGAGCAAGTGAAATTTGAAACAAAAAACACAAAAACATTTACACTAGCATTCCCAATAACTAAATATTTATATATGAATCTAGAAAAATATATACAAGATCAACATGAAGGAAAGTAAAAAACTCTCATGAAATAAAAAAAAAAAACTAAATAAATATAGAAACATTTTATATTCATATGTAGAAAGACTCAATATTGACACAATGTCACTTCTTTCCAACTTGGTTGTAGATTCAATGAAATTCCAATGAAAATCTCAACAAGTTATTATGTGAATATTGAAAAACGAACCCTAAAGTTTATATGGACAGCCAAAAAATGCAAAAGAGACAGCACATATTGAAAGAGAAGAACAAAGTTGTAAGATTGACACTACCTGACTTCAGGGCTTATGATAAATCTTCAATAATAAAGACAGTGCAGCAAGGACAAACTAATAGAAAAATAGATCAATGGAACAGAATAGAGAACCGAGAAATAGATCCACATGAATATACTGTCATCTGACTTTTGACAAATAAGAAAAAGCAATACAGTAGAGCAAAAATAGCCTTTTTACTAAACAAATGAACATCCACATTCAAAAAAAAATGAATCTAGATGGAGACCTTACACCTTTCACAAAAATTAACTCAAAATGAATAGTAAACCTAAATGTAAAACACAAAACAATAAAACTCCTAGAAATAACATGGAAGAAAATCTAGATAACTGTGCAGATGAAGATGACTTTTTAGATATAGTATCATAGGTATAATTAATGAAAATAATAGATAAGCTGGACTTCAATGAAATTAAAACTTTGGTTCTGCATAAGACAATGTCTAGATAACAAGAAAACAACGCACAGACTGGGAGGGAATATTTGGAACAGACACATCTGATAGAGGACAGTTATCCAAAATATATAATGCACCCTTAAAATTCAACAATAAGCAAACAATCTGACTGACAAATGGGCTGAAGACCTTAAGAGACACTTTACTTAAAGAAGATTATACAGATGGGGAATGAACAATGACAAGATGGTCCGCATCATATGTCATCAGAAAAATGTAAATTAAAACCATGAAATACTACAGTGCATCTGTTAAAATGGCCCAAATCTGGAAAACTGACAACATCAAATGCTCATGAAGTTGTGGAGGAAAAAGGGCTCTTATTCATCATTGCTGAAATGCAAAATGTTACAGCTACTTTGAAAGACAGTTGGGTAGTTTCTTACAAAACTAAACATACTCATTATATGACATAGCAATTGCACTCTTTGGTATTTATCCAAAGGAATTGAAAACTTTGTCTTCACAAAAACCTCTATATAGAGTTTTGTAGCAGCTTTATTTATAATTGCCAAAACTTGGAAGCAACCAAAATGTCCTTCAGTGGGCGAATGAAAAAAAAAAAGAAAAAACTGTGGGATATTGAGGCAATGGAATATTATTCAGTGCTAAAAAGAAATAAGCCTTTAAGTCACGAAAAGACACAGGGTAACTTTAAATGCATATGACTAAGCAAAAGAAGACAATATCAAAAGACTATATGCTGAACGATTATGTATGATACTACAATTAACACATGCCATTATTTATCTGTCCAAAACCATAGAATGTACAACATAAGAGTGAACTGTAATGTTGGGGCCAGGTGCAATAGCTTATGCCTCAGAAGTCAAGCATTCAGTGTGCTGTGATTGCACCAATGCATTCCAGCTTAGGTGACACAGTGAGACCCTATCTCAGGAAAAAAAAAAAAAAAAAGTGAACCCTAATGTAAACTATGGGCTTTGGGTTATTATGATGTGTCAATGTAAGTTCATCAGTTGTAACAAATGTACCACTCTGGTGGAGGATGTTGATAATGAGGGAGCTTATGCATGTGTGGAAGCAAGGGAGATATGGAAAATCTCTGTCAACTCCTCAATATTTCTGTGAACCTATGACTTCTTTAAAAAGAAAATAAAGTATTTTAAAAAGTCAACTGATAAAAAGACTAATTAATAATAATTAATTTTAGCAAAATGGAAATCTTTGTTTACATTTACAGCCACAACTTTCTTTGAAAAGGAGCAATAACAATTTAATAAGGACCACATTAAAGACAGTTTAGTAAAAGAATTTGGGTGAGGTAAATATATTGTCAACTGACTTTTGAGAAATAAGAAAAAGCGATACAGTAGAGCAAAATAGCCTTTTTACTAAACAAATGAACATCCATATTCAAAAAGTCTGCGAAAGCTGCAAGACAAAGCAGTAGTTGAAGAGAAAGAGGGGTCAAGAGCAGAAATTTTTTAAACATAAAAAAATAGCTTTTTTTGCTAGTAAGAAATATCAAGTACAGATAACATGTAAACATTTAGGGGAGAAACAAAACTAATAGTACAAAACTCTTCCAGACATTTGCAGATTCATTCCCAATTTAGTTTATCATGCCAGCATTACCTTAATACCAAACCAATTCACATATCAATATTCCTAATGTAATCAATTTGACATTGTAAATATAACTTTAGCAAATTAAATTCAGCAAGGCATTAAAAGAATATATAATGTCCAAGTGGAATCTATCGTAGGTATGCAAGGTTTGTTAAGTATTTGAAATGTAATCAATGTATTTGACTGCAATAACAAACCAAATAACAAAAATCACATAATCATCTCAATAGAAACAACAAAGTTATTTGGAAAAATCAAACATCAAACCTGATAAAAATTCTGAACAAATTAAGAAAGGAGGCAAACTCCTTACAAATTGGTTGAAGACATCTATTAAAAAAGAAAAACCTACAGCTAACATCATGTTTAGTAATGAAAGTACTGATGTTTTCCCCTAAGACCACAAAAAAGACAAGGATGTCTGCTCTCAGCAACTCTATTCAACATGGTATTGGAGGGTCTAATCAGTTCAATTAGATAAGGAAAAGAAAAAAAAAAAAAAGACATTCAAATTAGCAAGAAAAAAATTCAATTGTCTTAACACAGATAACATAATTGCCTCTATAGAAAAATGAGTGAAATATACAAAAAATCTACTACACTAATACATGAGTTTGAAAATCAGTTGTATTCCTATATACTGGCAACGTGAATTCAAACCTTGAAGTTTAAATATCACTTAGAAAATATAAAAAATATGAAACAATTTGAAAGTAAAGCTGACAAAAGTTTTACAAGACATGTGCACTAAAAAATTGAAAGCATATTGGTGAGATAAATTAGAGATTTTGATTAATGAAGAGGCTTATCATGTTCTTGGGACAGAAGACATAGGTATCAAATCTCTCCAAATTGACTTACTGATACAATGCCATAATAGTAAAAAAATGCAGCATTATTATGGTAGAAGTTGAAAAGTTCATTCTAAAATTTATATAAACACACTGTATTAGTCCTTTTGCATTCTGCTGTAATGAACTGTCCAAAATTGGGTAACTTCTAAAACAAAGAGGTTTAATTGACTCATAGTTTAGCATGACTGGGGAAGCTTCAGGAAACTTACAATCATGGTGAAAGGTGAGAGGGAGGCAAGGCACCTTTTTCTCAAGTTGGCAGGAAGGAGAACTGAGCAAAGGGGGAAGAGCCCTTATAAAACCATCAGATCTCATGAGCACTCACTCACTATTAGAAGAACAGCATTGTAGAAATTACCCCCATGATTCAGTCACCTTATCCTGGTCTTCCTCTTGACACATGAGGATTATGGGAATTATGGGGATTACAATTCAAGATGAGATTTGGGTGGGGCCACAAAGCCTAACCATAGTATAGGCAAATAACCTAAAATTATCAAAATATTTTTAAAGATAGAGTTATTTAATTATCTGAATTTAAGAACTAGTCAGCCTTCAGTAAGGAATACAGTACAATATTGGCATAAAGGCAAACAGGTAAATGAAACAGGGTTATTTAGTGTCAGAAATAAATCCATACACATATATAAGATAACTGATTTTCAACAAAGATGAAAAGGCAGTTTGGTGATGAATGGATAAAAATGAATGGTGTTGTGAAATTACTGGAAATTCATATTCAATAAAACAAAAACAAAAATAACAAAACAAATTTTGACTTATACCTTGAACCATATTCAAATATTAACCCCCAAATTGATCATATACCTAAATAAACACCTTAAAACTTTAAATAACTCTAAGACAACAAAATAGAAAATCATTTGTGATCATGGGTATATTAGTCATTTCTCATATTGCTACTAAACATATACCTGAGACTGGGTAATTTATAAAAAAAAATTACTCTCAGTTTTGCATGGGTGGGGAGGCCTCAGGAAACTTACAATCATGGTGGAAGGGAAAGCAAACACATCCTTCTTCACATGGCAGCAGGAGAGAGACATGAGTGCCCAACACAGGGGGAATGCCCCAGTAAAACCATCAGATCTTGTAAGAACTAACTTACTATCATGAGAACAGGATAGGGGAAACCACCCCCATGATTCAATTATCTCCACCTAGTCCCTACCACATCACATGGGGATTATGAGAACTATAATACAATTCAGGATGAGATTTGGGTGGGGACACAGCCAAACCATATCAATGGGTTAAGCAAAGAATTCTTATATTAAACACCAAAAATGCAATCTTTAAAAAACAAATTGATAAAATAGACTTTGTAAAAATAAAATTAAAAAGAGTAGTCCACGAAAGACATTGCTAAGAGAATGAAAAGCCCAGCCACTGACTAGAAGAAAATATTTTCAAATCATTTATACCATAAAGGACTTGAATCTAGGATATATGAGAATCCCTTAAAATGAATAAGGAGTTAAAAATCATAGAAATGGACAAAGGATGGAAGCAGACATACCACTAAAGATGGTATATACTGATGTCAAGTAAGTATATAAAAAATAATTTTAACCCATGTGATGAAATAATATGTACAACAATCCCTTATGACACATTTTTACCTATATAACAAAGCACATCTACCCCAAACTTAAAATACAGGTTAAGCAAAAAGAAAAATAATTTTAAAACACCATTATTTATGTATAAGCATATTAAACTACAATGAGATGATATTTTATAAATCTATTGGTATAACTCAAACAGACTGACCATAAAAAAGTTTTCTCTGAGATATAGAGGAGTTGGAGTTGTTGGTGGGAATATATAGTGCTGCAACTAGTCTGGAAAACAGTTTTACCATTTCAGGAAACCAGTATATAAACATATATGCTTACCACATGACCCAGGCAATTTACATCTACCTGTTTCCCAAAGAGAAATAATAGTCTGTGTCCATAAAAAGAATTATACACAATTGTTCATACTTAGTACATATGTAATAGCCAAAAACTCAAAATAACCCAGACAACGTTTAACAGCTGATTGGATAAATTATGATATATATATGCAATAAAATTCTACTCAGAAATGAAAAATAATGAGCTTTTGGTAAATTAAACTATATAGATAAATCTGAAAATAATTTTACTGAGTGAAAAAGGCCACTTAATACAAGAGAATATGCCAAGGGATTGCATTTATATAAAACTCTAAGAAATACAAACTAATCTATAACGTCAGAAAGCAGATCGATACTTGCTTTGGGATGGGTGAAAGGGATCAGGAAGGATTAGGAAGAAGGTAATATGTAGGAGCAGAAAGAGTATTTTGTGTGTGATAGATATTTTCATTTATTTGACTGTGGTTGTGAATTCACAGGCATATACATATGTCAAAACATATATACTTTAAATAAATGCAGGTTTTAAAAAATTATATATCAATTCAGAGGACAAAAAATTCCTAAGTTGATTGATCACTTCCATATTGCAATTACCCAATTTCTAAATATATCACACTATTAATTTTACTTATCTTTTGCCATTCTTACACATTTTTAGGATGCCTATTAGTAATTTGTTTTTTTAAAATATTGATTCTTATTAGATTACTAAGGGGAACAATGAAAGCAATTCAGTCTACAAGTTTTTCCAATGCTCCTCGTTAATTTTAAGCCTGTTTCTTCTACTAATGTCTAATGGCTGAAATGCATATACTTGCAGCAAATGTGCAGCAGGGAATGAGAATCCATACCAAGGCATCATGTAAGAGACCTATTCTGGTATAAGTATACAAGGTGACTGTGTTAACTTAAATAGTTTTAAGTATATATACATATATCTTTATTTTTACTCATATATTTAGTTATAAATTTATTGCATTATTGATAGTTAAATTGTTACTTGAATGAATTAATTCTGAATTTTATGTATAGAGGGACCTCTTTTGACACGATAAGATAATAATCTTCGATAATATTTTTGATTTTTACATTCCCTCAATGGAAAAACCCTGTCCACATAAATAAATGATAGCCCTTTTCTTCTGCGAGAGTAAGAAAAGTGTAATTTTCATCAAATTCCGTGTTGGTTCACCATGGATTGCATTGTGTTAGTCAGTTTCTCTGTGGAAATGACATTTTCTCACAAATGGAACTAGTAATTATCCATAAGTCCACACAGAAGAATGTGGAGAATGTATCTCTTGGAATTGCTTAGCAAGGACCTGTATCTCTGTACAAGGCTGCTGGTGATAGGTGACAGGTATTATGAGGAGGAGTAATTGGCAGAATGTGTATGGTCCTGATGTATATCAAATATGGTGGCTCTTTAATAATTTTATTTTATCCTAAACAGAACTCTCCATTTTATTTTCATTATTTTTCTGTATACAATAAATCTTGTGCTTACTTATGGCTGGTTAAGGTCCCAGGGAACACTGTTTTTATCTTGTTCTTCATCATCTCTGCATCCAAACCTAGAACCTAGTGTCCTGTTTGAAATAAACATAGTGTTTATAAATATCGAATTTTTAAAATGGCTATTTTGCTATATTGTTGGTGGAAAGCAGTTTCTAAAAGGCAATTTGTCCATATGCGTCAATAATTCAAAGCAGTAGTACTTTTTATTTGCCAACTTATCTCTTGGAACAATATCCCCCCAAAAAGTCAGAATAGTGCAAAGATGTATGTATAAGTACATTCAATACAGCAATGTTAGTAATAGAATAAACAAACAAAAGCCAGCATAATATAAATGACATTCTATGTAGCAGAATGGGTTAGTAAATTATAACAAATTTATAACATGGAAGAATATGCTGCTATTGGAAATATATTTGTGTGTTTTAAAAAAATAATAATGTTTTTTCATCTATCTTGTTCCGGGCTAACCATTTGTCCCAAAAACTCTTCTCTGCTTACTTGGGCACTATTTAAATCTCCTTGGCACCTAAGTGGGAGGACTGGGTGTACATTCTTTATTTTTATGAGTCAGTCTTTCTTTCCCTGACGAAAGTGAAGAAAAGGGCTAGGGACTTGCTTCAGCAGCCAGCTGTTTGGAAACTTTCTTTCATTACATATTCTCTCTGAATCTATTTAAAATATTGTATCAGAGTTCAGTGCTGTCGAAGAGTTATGGTAACCCTAGATCACTGTTTATAGCCAAGCTTTAGGTAATTCATGTAATTAGACTTGGAAGTCCAATTACATAGTTGTCTTGCTTAAGAAATTTTCCCTTCTTAGTCTCAAACTTGAGTCAAGTTGAAGAAAGTATAACTACATTACTACATTACTTCAACTCCAATCTGGTCACCATGACTGAGCTAAGTGGGGCAGTATCAGTTCTTTCTGGAATATATATTGACCTCTAACTCTTGTCCCTAGATTGGGTTAGTAGTGTGGTCTTTAATGATTAACTCCTCTAACTGAAACCATTGCTGAAGAGTTCAGTGCATCAAATAAATTTTATGCCAACTCCCTATGACTTCTTCCTATTTTTTTCTCTTTGTTCTGTGGTATATTATAATTAGCTAATATTTCAAAAAGTTGTTTTACAAGTTATGAATATTACTCTAGTGCCAATAGACATAATTTTTTTTTTTTATTTTAAAAAATCATTTTGGAAAACAGAATCTATTTGGTCTATTCCAATTAAGTGTCCTTCCAAGTCCAAGCAACCATGACTTCCATATGGTGAAGTCTTCTAATACATACATTTCTGGAGGGGTAATGTTTGGGTAAGCAATTGTTCTTAAGGAAAACAAACTAAACAAAAAACAAAAAGAGAAAAAACCCTTAGTTGTTGGAAATTGGATCAACATTCCAAAATGTTTTTACTAAAATCAATAAACACCATTTAAGATGGTTTAAACATTTTCTCTAATTTATTATGAAACCAGTTGCAAACTCAAAGGCATTTATCTCAGTGAAAATCGTATCCCTTAATTATATATACAGACATTCAAGGTAAAAATTGTACCAGATAAATTTAAACAAGCAAGGAAGACTTTAATTGAAATTATTGCAATAGGAGAGAGAGGCAAGAACTTGGACTGAACTCAACTTCATGAGAACAAAACTTAGTTGGTTTATAAATTGCCAGGGTAAACTGATGAAAAAGTATGTTACAGAGGACATTATGTCAACTGGAGGCTCATTAATGGAATGTGTACAACATGTCCTGTTAATTCAGAGCTTGTAAATGTTGTCCATGGTGATTAGGTCATCTATGTTTACTAATCAGATCCCATCAAAGTTAGGCTTCTAGTCTCTTACAGAGACCAGGAGATAGGAGTTCTCTCTTGATAATTATATTTCAAAAGGATGGTTCTTAGCTCTTTAAGATTAAGACATTACATACATCTCAAAAAGGATGAGGAAAGAATTTATAGTGACAAGCTTTCCAAATTAAATGCTCTAAGCAAATGGAGTCAGGTCCTAGGGTCAGGAAGAAGCCTGTCTAATGTTTAGTCAAGCTAAGGAAACATAGAGATAATCTCTGTGACATTCTAAGTAAATAAAAATCATTTTGTTATGCTGATTCATTTTCTTTCAGCCTGTGCTGATTTTTTTGTTACCATTTTTAATTCATTTATTTTTTAAGGATGGGGTCTCACTTTATCACCCAGAATGAATTTCAGTGGCCTGATTTGTTTGGTGGTACGAGATCTCCTTTCCTGCCTCTTCCTGACTTTCATACTCATCAGGGAAAACAAAATTTTGCCTGGCAGACAGGTCTCAATTTTGTAAATAACTTGGATACAGTGGTCTTGTATAGGTTACTTCATTTATGTGATATGTATTGTGTCTAGAATGCTATCAAATTGGCATATGAATAAAGGCATGGTCATAAATTAAACAAATAAGACTAGTCTAAACTTGTTAGTTGAAAAGGAATGTGGTGTCTTCTAAAATTTTACTTTAATTTTAACCTAGGTAAAACAATGATGTTTGTAGGCTTCAGAATAATTAAAATGGCTTTAAACGGTGAGCTTTTGTGTGGTTTAAAATCTTGAAACTGTAGAATTATTCTCATCTATAAAATGCTGATATCTGATAGGCAGTTCAGAATTTCTTGCCTCCAAAGTTTATAAAAATGTACCAAAAATAAGTATTCTCTGTTGGAAATAGGAATAGTTTTTATCTAATTCAGAAATGATTAAAGGGGAGATTCAAAATATAAAGGAATAAGTTAGCAGAAAAGAGACATGTAAAGTAAGTTATGGATAGAAGATGTTTTTTTTTTTTTCCAAGAAAAAGTGTAAAGAATAACTGTATTTTAAAAAAGGATGTTGTATTACAAATGTTTTTCCTACTGTAAAATTATTAGTAATTTCAAAAAGGGGATAACAATCTGTAATAGAGAAAAGAAAAAAAAAATAAAAATAGAAATAAATGTATTGCTAAGACAAGTCAGAAAGTCCAAGCATGTCATAGATGGTATATGTCATGATAAGGCTGGTGAAGGGAATTTTTGAAAGATGTGTGATTAAGCTAGCTCTAATTAAAAGGAAATTGTTTATAATAGACTTTGTAAAGAATGCTCTACATGTTAAAATAAAATTTGCTTAAGGGATTGATTTGCTAAATTACAAGAAATTTTGCTTTTAATGCTCTAATTGGTATCTTTTAAAGCTTCTCTTATTTGTATTTCAGAAGTTCAACTGTTCTGTGTCATTGCTTTCATTTCTTTCTCCTTTTGAGAAGGCCTGAGTTGATAACTCTTTCCTTGACCTTTTGTGTCAGTTCTTGTAACTATTTTCTCTCCAGTTTTAAACATTACTATAACCTGATGCTAAAATATTTTATCATAGAGGTCTATAAAAGCAGTATCTTCTTTCAATATCAGTATAACTTGATTTTATACTCTTAGTATTTCTTGCTGTATACCTCATTTTTGGCTTTTAGTTTTTGGGCTCTTATTTTGCTTAAAAGAGTTTTAAGTACTAATGAGTGCCTACCTATCCCCATTCCCATCTGGTCTAGAATGTTTAATGGAAGTCCCTTGGCCAAAGTGAATCCCCCAAAAACCCTGAAAATCTTAGGCCATGACATGAAAGACTGGATTGACATGCTTCACTACACCCCATCTGAAATTTAGGCCAGGTTCAAAAGGCCTTTCAAAATTACAAAAATAAAATATTGCCCTTTCACACAAAGGAAATGAATAGCTCCCCTATTCAACCAGAAGACTTAGTCTTATTAAAAACTTAAAAAGAAGGATCCCCTAAGGATCAACTATAAATAAAAGAGAAACGCCCCATTGGGTATTATTAAGTACACCCACTGCTGTTAAACTTTGGGGAATCACAGACTGGGTACAACTGTCAAGGGTTAAAACTGTTTCTTAGGAATCCCCACAGGTGTTAAGAGGAGGACACAATATACATTTGTAAATGCTAAGAAACTTAAAGCTGTTGCTTTGCAAACACACAAATAATTAACATGGCAAAGAGGAGTGTGTGTGGTAATAACCACACTTATTATATTATTCTCACTTGATTTTTACCTTTCCTAAGACTTTCATTAGCTATTACTACTAATTTTTGTTCCTTGTTTGTCTAACCTTGTAGTAAAATTTGTGTCTTCTAGACTACAATAATTTATATGAAGATGATTCTGGCATCAGGCTTCCAACTCACTCCATCTACTAACCTGCAGAATAAAAATATCCTGCATTTGGGTCTCTTAGATCAGGTATCAATAGATTTTGCTCCCAAATGCTAGGCAGAGCCTGCACCCATAATATCAGCAAGAAGAAGTTACAGAGCAGAACACTGACCTTCTGTAGCCCCTTTAAGATTAAAGAGTAGTATCTAATCTCTGAGGGGTGCATGAGGTAGGATACCAGCAGGACTTATTTCTCAATCCTGACAGGATGAAGTAAAGAAACTGCCAGGAGCCAGCAGGTGGTCATGAAAGCAATCCCTAACTGCCCTCGTTGCTCATTAGCATGATACTACCATCAGTGACATGGTAGTTTACAAATGCTGTGGTAACAACCTGGAAGTTACCAGTCCTTTCAGTGACCTGGAAGTTACTGCCCATTAACTAGAAAGTTCTAAAAAACCCACCCCTTCATTTTGCATTAACCACCACCCCCCCTTAATTTGTATCTAATTAAACATGGATACAAATGGATATAGATACAACAGCTCACAACTGCAGATGTAGACAGCATTGCCTGTGAGGTAGCCCTTCTCTGTAAGGAACAGCTGTGGTTCAATAAAAGATTACTGTTTAACACTATCATCTCACCCAAGAATTCTTTCCTGGGGGAAGCAAATAACTCTGCTAGTCTAAACCCTTGGGGGCTTTCCTTCACTGAGTTACAGGTATTGCTCTAGTTATTGGAAATACCCATGTGCCAACCTTTCTAGAATTTATAGTTTTTAAGTAACTAACAGTAAAAAAGCAGATTCAAATGGACATTAATTAAACCTAAAAGAACTAGAAATTGAGAAAGCAGTTACCCAGAAGTTGCAGGTCAGTAAATGTTTAATACTAACTTCACCTACTTGAAAACTTTAGAGATGGTGCTGACTGGTGCACACTTTCTAGTTTTGCACTGTGAGTTATTTCCTTCTAAGGCATTGCTTTCTCTATCCGGCAATTGAAGGTTTTGGAAACTTTTGCATATAAAACTTTTAGAATACATAAGTGCAAGTAAAAGAGTGGATCTCATCACAATGCTAAAGACTAGACTACCGAGACACATCCTGAAACGAAGACACATTTTCTTTTAAAATGGAAACATACTCTCCTATAATTTATTCTTGTGATTTTTACATTGGAAGGCTGCTTTATAGCTCCTAATGTCTATTTGAAGATCTGCTCACTAGAGGAAAAAGGCAATTAAAGACACCAGGACTTAGTTCCCTCATTTTCCACTTGTTCTTATTTATGGAAAGTTGTGCTTTTTGGTCCAGATTCTCAGCGGCTCCTCAAAAATCTTTTGGTTGTGCAGGTAAGCATCTTTCAGAAAAATATATCTTCCCTTGAGACGCTTGCAAATATCACATCTGTTGTAGAAAACACAGAAGATAGAGCTGTGTGCTCTAATTAGAGAGGAAAATTACTTGAAATGTATCAGTGGATTACTAACAGTGACTGATGCAAATGGTTAGAGGAAAATAGCTCTTTTTGATTTGAAATAATGCTTTCTACACAACTGGTGTGCCCATAATAGGTAAATCAAATTATCTTTTCTCCTCCATGACTGTAAATTAACAGTGAGTAAATGGGATGACATTAGAATTTTACTTTTCCATAAGCCAAAGTATAAATGTTAATCTGAATCTCCTGAATTTGCACAATTTGCCTAGAAATACTGTTAAAACATACTTTCTCAAGAGAATTGTCTTTGTTTACAGCCTCCAAAAAATGCAAATACAACAGCTACAGCTTTTCCTTGCAGCATTTTGGAATTGTCCTCACCTGGCAGGAAGTGAGATATATGCAAAGGCCTGCAAACCTTAAAAACAAAACAAAAACAAAAACAACACAAAAACTCTGCTCTTTTAAAATAAAGTTCAATAAACTTTAGTTTCAATTCCTGCAAAGGTCACATGAGGATTAGTTTAAATTTCAGGTCAAGAGGCAGCTTGCTTCCTATTTGATCTGCAGCAATTGAAGCATACCTAATGGAAGCACTATTTTAAACACAAAGGTTAAACACTGTTGAAGTTTGACAAAGGTTAAATGCCTATTTGCCAAAGTTAATGACTTAATAGCATTTTGAATACCATTCTTTGTATAAAGGTTAAACTCATATTTTCAATGTAGTATTTCCTCTCTTAAAAGGAAATACTCATTAGAACCCAATTACCTAATTGTTAATTTGTTTTGATCTTATTTATAGTTCTTCAACCAGAGTATTATCTGTTTTGATTGCAAGATAATTTTCAAGCTTTTAAGAAGAAAAACGTTTAAAAAGAGAAATATGGTTATCAGAGAATTACTCCTTCCAAAAAGTCAAAAAGAAGAGGGCTGAAGATTTTAGAAAAACATTTTGGGCAAAGTTGTAATCTACGGCGGGCTCACATACTTTCCAAGGATGTACATGAGACCAATAAATAATTTCTTGGACTCTGTAGAAAAATCACTATCAGATGATCATATTTAGAAAATGTCAAAAAATTATTGTACAAGGGGACAGCATGTGATTAACTCAGCATTACTTTCAATGCCAATTTTAGCTAACGTGATTATAATAATTTACAGCATATAGTATATTAATTAGAAAAAAATGCTGCAGTACATCATCCATCTATTATTCCCCAAAATCTCTAAATGATTAGACCATCTCATCTCACTTACTGCTTAGAAATTGAACTAAGAATTCGGGCATTGAAAATTAATGCTGAATTTTAAAGTTGTATACGGGGAAAATAGTTCGGTGGTTCTATATATTGCTTTGCAGGTAAGATATACTTGACAAAATATTTTAAATTCAATTACAAATACTATTACAAGCGACACAATTGTGTCAGGGTACACACATGCTATATATATTTATTTCAAGGTTATGTTGTAAATTACAGAAAGTGATGGAGGGCAATATCAGGAAAACCATTTTGAGAATTCCTCTCCTTTTTAAGGAGAGAGCTCAATCAGGCAGAGGAATGCCATCTGATCTGTCAGAAGGTGAAGATCAATGAGGAGTGAAAGCCAAATTTCAGTTATATTTGAGGTAAACAAATGGGATAATGCAAATGAAAGCATACAGGCAACAGTGGAGGGTGTTCTAAGCTTAAGAAGATTTCAAAGATAATTTGAGGTTAAGTATAGGACTTCCTGAGAAGAACCTAAGAATGGATAACATCAAGTGATACAATGCTCCAATACATCCAAACACCACTTGGTATTTTACCCATTTTGTTTATATTCTGGAAAAAAAAAAAAAAAAGTTTTGTTTTATTTATGCTAATTTTTTCTCTCTTATTTTAGCATATTGACATTTATTTTTATTTTCTAACTTCAGTTTAGTGTTTCTTCAGAAGCGTCATTTTAATTTTAATTATATAAGCTTTTTGTCACCTGCCCATTACACCTGTATTGATGTTGGCCACTAAAACTTACTTGGTGACAGTAACCTAAGACAAGGTAGAGCACGTAAAAAAGCAATAGCTTATTGGAATTTGTTTGCAAAATTTTTCTTGGTTCATGCCTGCAAAATATTATAATAATATTCTTATCATTTTACTTTAAGAAAATGCAAAGTTATCTTGATAAACCATTCCATAATCCTTCGGAATGGACTGAAAAGATAATGAAACTTGTTGAACTAAGCCTGTTGTGGTAAATTCTTTTGCTGTGACTAATGAGTATACTATCTAAAAATCTAATTATTGAAGAATTAATGCAAGAGATATATAAAGTTTTCTTCAGTTTCAATGGATTGTACAACATTAAAGAAAAGATGATTCAAATGGGGTTTTTAAAATTAATTCTTAGTCTTGCAATGCTTAACACAGTTAAGATAATAAGTAGATTTATGAAGACATTTAATTTTGTATGCTAAAGAAATGCTTCACTTTTTTTAAATGAACTTCTTTTCATGACACCAAATGGGAAAGAGCTCCATTTTTGTGGAAACTTTTCCATTTGGTGTCATGAAATCAATACCAGAAATGGACAGTGAGTATCAAGCACTGCAAGCTTTATTCAATGGCCAAAGATTTGGATAAGTGGGAATGTAGCTGATAAATCACCTTCTCAGCTCTTGCACTCTGAGAATTTACAGCTATAGGGTATTCTTCATAAAGGGTATGGGCATTAGGAGCAAGAGGAGGAACATTCATGTTTTTTCTTGAGAAGGGGTGAAGATTTTTTTTTGGAATCAAAGAGCTGCCTCTTTTTTGTCCTTTTTGTTCCCTTCAGGTTGTTGATGTGGTGATTGTCAACTGTCATGGTGCTTCTGGGAGTGTCATTCAGTATGGAAATTGGATTATAATGAAGCTAGAGTCTTCAGCAGTCCGGTAAGCTGTATAAGAAGGAACCTCTGACCACAGACATCCTGTTTCCTAAAAATAAGCAGAGTTAAAGCTGAGTAGGAAGTGTATGTTACATAGGCATTGCATTGGGCACAAAACAGGATGAATGTCCAGCTGTTACGTAGGCACTGCAATAGGTAACACTTTTTAAAAAGTAGTTTTTAGGTTCACAGAAAAATCAAGCAGAAAGTACAGAGATTCCCTGTATGTCCAACATATAGATAGCCTCCCCCATTATCAACATCCCCCACCACAGTATACATTTGTTAAAATCGATGAACCTACACTGATACATCATCATCACTCACAGTCTATAGTTTACATTAGAGTTCACTCTCAGTGTCATGAAATCTCTATTTTGGATGTTTATAATGGCATATATCCACCAGTATATCATATAGAGTAGTTTCACTACCCCAAAATTCTTCTGCTCTCTGCCGATTCATCTCAATTTCACCCCCAACCCGTGGCAACCACTGAACTTTTTACGTTTTTGACAGTTTTACCTTTCTAGAATGCCACATGACTAGAATCATATAGTGTGTAGCATTTTCAGACTAATTTATTTCATTTGCTGATAGACATTTAAATTTCCTCCATTTATTTTCATGGCTTGATATCTCATTTCTTTTAAGCACTAAATAATGTTTTTTCATTGTTTGGATGTACAATGGTTTATTTATTCATTCACCTACTAAAGGACATATTGGTTTCTTCCAAGTTTGGGCAGTTGTAAATAAAGCTGCTATAAACATCAGTGGGTAGGTCTTTTTTGTGGACTAAGCTTTTATCTAATCTGACTTCATACCAAAGAGTGCAATTGCTATATTATACAATAATAATGAGCAAAACTGTTCCAAAGTGTCCGTAGAGCTTGAATTCCTACTAGAAATGTATGAGAGTTCCTGTTGTTCCACATTCTTTCCAGCATTTGGTATTGCCACTTTTCTGGATTTTGACCACTCTAATAGGTGTGTCGGGGTATCTGGCTATTGTTTTAATTTACATTTTTCTGACAACATACATCAATCAGCTTTTCATATGTTTATTTGTCATCTGTATATCTTAGGTGAGGTATCTATTAAGGTCTTCTATGTATCTGTTAATCAGTTTACTTTTTACTGTTAAGTATATAAGATTTTTGTATATTTTAGATAATTATTTATAAGTGTTTTGTAAATATCTGCTACAAGTCACTGGCTTTTCTTTTTGTTCTTTTGAAAGTATTTCATTTTTGTTCTTGTTTTGAAGAACAAAAATGTTTAATTCTAATTAAGTTCAGCTTACTAATTTTTTATTTTATGGATTGTGCCTTCTTTTTTGTATCTAGAAGTCATTGCCAAACACAAGGTCATCTAGATTTTTTTTTACATTATCTTCTAAGAGTTTCATAGGTTTGCGTGTTACATTTAGGTCTTTTATTTTAAGTTAATTTCTCTGAAGGGCATAAGGTCTGTGTAAAGATTTACTTATTTTTGTATATAGATGTCTAGTTATTTCAACACCTTTTGTTGAAAATACTATTTTGCCCACTGTATGGTTTTTGTTCCATAGTCAGAGATCAGCTGACTAGGTTAATGTGGTATGTTTTACTTTTGCAAAATCAATGAGCATAAACCTGAGAATTCCAGTGCTTGTCAGAATATCCCTGTTACTCCAGTTCAAAGTGCTAATCTGGTAGTGAAAAAAGTACATTCTAGAATAAATAGCAACAGTTCTTAATCATATCAGTAGTTTAAAATACGTAGGTATCAAGTCGTTCACTAGAAACATTAGTTTTATATCTATTTTCAAGACATGTAAATGCTTGAATAAAATGTTCAAATTTATAGATATAAAGATAAATAGCCTAACTAGTGATAGTCCAATGATGATTTCAAGTTTGTAGATTTAAATTATATACTTTGATTAAAAACAGATTTTACTTTTCATAATTTAATATGGGGAAAGTGTTTCTTACCTTCCTTTGGGATTTTAATGAAACACATAGTCAATTTGTATTGCCTGGAATTCTGCTTTGATGAAGGGTCTGTAAAGGTGGCTGACAATGGAGGAAAAACTTGCATTTTTACTTATTCATGATCCAAAAAGTTCTGACCTATGTCAAGTTTGTTTGGGTAACTTTAATCCAAATAAAACACCTTCGTATATTTCTACAGTTCTGTGCCTCATTTGTGCCTCCCCTCCTTTGTAGCATTCCATGTTAGAGATAATCTTAGTTTTCTCAGTCTAATAAATAATAGTTGTTTCTACTTGATGTCTCACTTCTCAATATTGAGTACTGCACTAATAAATGAAGAATTATCTTGTAATCACAAGTTCTGTTTTTAGTTTCTGATTTTCCATCTTTACACTGCATAATCTCATAAGTTCTGTAAATGGGAAAAATAATACTTAACTCATAACGGGTTGTTTCAAGTATGATAATATTAACGTTAAAATTTATTTGAAAGGACCAAACATAATAGCTGTCATATAGCATATTCTCAAGATACTGGTTAATTCTAAATATAAAACATTTTGGGGTCACTTACATGCATTTCATATAGAATTATTTGAAAGTAGAATCTTAATCTTAAAATGCTTTTCAATGGCCAAAATTTCAGGTGAAGTGCCTGGCAATAGAGAAAATGTTAAGAGAATACTATCATTGTATTCAAGTAACATCAATAGGCAGCTCTTTAAGTACTTCTATTTATATATTTTGCACAGTTAACAAACTAGTATTAGCATTCTTGCTATTTTAAAGCAAAAGATGTAAGTTAATACACTAATTCACAGAAATATTTGGCTAAAATTAATTTATACATTACTAGAATTATTATTGAAAGTAAAAAGTGTCTGTTCAATATTTTAGCATTTTTAAGTACCTAGTAATATTTTGGGTCTTATTATCTCATTAAAAACTTAAAATACATCAAGCAAACAAGCAAACATAAATGTGTTACTTGAATAGAAAAATAGTAAATGGAACTGAGTCATAAAAGTCATCTATACATATAGGAAGCTTTCTACTCACACAATTATGGAGCTCATAATTTCTGATATCAAGACAGAAAATAGTATTTTGGAACACCTGTCATAAATTCATATGGCATTTATCTCAGAAAAATTATTTATTCTCTAGATTTGATAACATTTGTTTAAAGAATTAATAATAATTTTATCTGTGTTACTTAAAAGCAACGTGCATTTATGTAATAATGATTAGAAGAAGTTACAGCTTTCATTTCAGTAAATGTATGGTTTCAATTTGATGCAGCTTTTGGTATCACATCAAATTCTCTTATGTATTATAATTTATTACCCAGAATTGTTGGGAATTATTTGGATGAAAAACATCAAAGTCATTGACATTCAGTTCAAGAAACAAAGCTATTCAAAGAGTAATCTTGAAATTTGTAGCTTGCCAACCAAAATCAACTTCCCATTTTCTCACTAATTATTTTCTGTTGATATAGGAAATGCTCTCTGAGTAGGTGACATTTACATTAAGACCTCAAAGATGATAATGAGATAAAGGAGATAAAGGAGCAAGTGCACATAAAGAAGGAGGAAAAGACTTGGCACAGTAGAACATAAAGACAGTCATTGCAAATGAAGATCCTGAGTGAAGTGGAAAATATGGGCTTTGAAAATTAGACAGCAAATTAATAACATAAGTGACAATGGGGATTTTCAGTTTTATTCCAAATCAAATGGAAACCTAGTTTTTTCAAAGCAGAATGATAAACCTAAAAGCAATTAGAAGCTCAAAGGAAACAGAGGACATCTAGGTATTCTAAAAGTTTTCCAGTTCCCTCTCACTCTAAAGGGAGGTAATAAAATTTCCAAACTAAATTCATTAGAATAAAACCTGAATGGAATAACTATAGAGTTTTAGTGTGGAAAGAAATTACTTTTAGATATACTTATGCAAAATATTATAGAACTGGAAGAAATCATATAACATAATTTAATTTAATTCAGCCATAATGGAATTCATGTACTGCTACCTTCATAAAAGTATATATACACACACATATATGAAGACTTTTACATGTCTCCATATGTGTATATGTACATATCTATATATGCATTTATATATCTGATTTACATAATAGTTTAATTAGTTTAAAAGAATTTAAACGTGATGCAGGGTTTTTGCTTCTTAGCTCAGCTAGGTCTGGCTTCTTGTCTTATGACCAGGAAGAATTAGGCATGCTGACATCAAATAGTGAGTCGAGGAGAATTTACTAAGTGAACAGGGAAGCTCTCAGCACAGAGAAGAGTCCTGAAAGCTGGCTACCTCCTTTACAGTTGAATACCACGGCTTAAGGTGGGAATTCTGGCAGCTCCACCCCATCCTTCCAGTGTGCATGCGGGCCCTTATACTGAACTGCTCCATATTGATTTATTTTCCCTACTGTGCATGTGCTAAGGAATGTAATTTTCCACTGCCAGCCTGTTTAGGTAAGCCCCCTGTGCAAGTTCCCTTATCTGCACAAAACATCTGGTGTAAGCACTTGCGGGGCAGGTCAGAGGTTCTCTGGGGACCCTTTCTTTACTTTCTGCCTAAAGCAAGCTGGCTAACTCCTTTTAAAAGCATTTTCAAAATTCTCTTAGTGCTACAGGGAAGATAGATTTTAGGTAAATTAAAAACTAACATAAGCATATATTCCTCATACTTTATTTATTAGACCTGTCACTGTGTCAGATTAGCAGTATTACTGTAATTTTACTAAGTCATGTCAATAGCTTGATCGCTTAAGGTTGTGCAAATTTATCTGGAGAATTTCCTTCCAAGTATTTGCCTATGCTTTAATGATTGAAATTAAAACTATACTACAATGAATCATCCCAACTTCCCTTTGAGGTTCGTGGGAATTGGTGACCTATAATTTTGAAAAACGTTTCAAATTCCTACTTTACAGCTAATTAGCTGTGTGTGTCATTTAGTATGCTGTTCAGTCTCTCTGTGCTTCAAATTGGAATTTAAAAAGTGAAATGGAATTCTATATAATCATTTGGATTCTCTTCCACTAATGCAATTTGATTTTTTTTTTCCCTCATCTTAATTCTCTTCTATTCTCTACAAGATTTTCTAACCTGGTCAGAGGGAGGTCTTTCTCTGACTGAATCAATACTTGTTATGGAGTGAGGCAATCTTTAAACACAGGATGTATCTGAGATTCAGTTGACTCGATTCCTGAGTTCAGCTAAAATACATTAAACATGTTTTCTATGTTCTTAATCTTCCTTGAAAGCAAGCTAGCAGGCAAAAAAAATATATATTCAATTCTTATCAGCTTCGCCCAAAATGTAAGAAGCAAAATCCTCTGTCCTAAATAAGCATTTGGTGTACAAATGAATGTGACAGGCTTACAATAAGAAAAAATATAAGTGCCTCTGAGGAACTGGAACTCGTTCCATGCTAAAGTACAGGTTGTGGCCTGTGTTGCAGTAAAACTAAATTAAATAAAAAGCAAGCAAGAAAGATGATAAAATGCTCAAATATCAGTGCACTGCATAATTAAACTTCTAATTTCATTGGCACTTTGAGAAAATGGAAAATAAAGTGTATATTTAATGGGCTATATTGACTCTATGGGAGACTAGTAAATTTCAGACATCTCTTTTAATTGAAGAAAAGCTGAATAATAGAACCAAAGTGCACTTTTCTGTGAATCAAAGCCCATTTTAAGTGGAATGAGCATGTCTATGTACATATGAATTATAAATGAATAAGTCATAAACACTGGACGGTCAGTAAAGTGCTTCAATGCTAATATTTTCAATTTTCATGCCTGCAAATTACACATAAGATATTTATAAATAAGCCCTTATTTTACTTCTTCCAAAATGAAACCTTGACTGGATTTACTGCAGTTGTTGTTCTTTCCTCTACGTATATCTGTCGTTTACAACTCAAAGTGATTCCTCAACAGGGGATATTTGGAATATCTGGATATATTTTTGCTTTTCACAGCTGTGTGAGTAGGGGTGGGAGGTTGCTACTGGCATCTTTTGAGAGAGGCCAAGAATGCGGCAAAGCAATGTACAGGACAGCCACATCCCATCTCCCAACAAAGAATTGTTTAGCCCAAAATCTCACTATGTCACTCATCTGAGGTTGAGAAACCCTGACTGATATTAATAAAATATGACTCTACTATTCATTTCACTTAAATAGCAGATTTTGTAAGCTAAATTTATTAAATTATATAACATAAAGAAAGAAAACAGGAGAAGCAATTGTGGGTTTTGAATTAGGATGAACACATAATGCAAATATTTTTTAAAAAATATCAGTGACAGAACCCCAGTTATATAACTGTATTATTCTCAGGTAGTATTGAATCATTTTGGTTTACTATAACTCTGACTGTAGTCTACTTTGTCAATCTCACTTAAATAGAATCAGTACAACAAATGCCATGTGCTAAATTACAGATACTAATCCAAATTTAGAATTAGAACACACGTCTAATTAACAAATATTAGAATATAACATAATAAAATAAATTAGACACTGCATGAAGAAAAAAATATTTTTTTGCTTTATTTTACCTAAAGAACAATTAGAAAATTTATCTTTGTAGCAGACTTATTGCCAAGTATGGAGTGATCTGCTATTTCAACTAGACTCTTGTTACAAATGTTTAGGCAAACATTTAAGAATAATATAATAATCTAAAGTATACACATATTATTTTAAAAAGTAACATGCTTCCTCAGAAATTGGAAAATCAAAGAAGCACAAAAATTGAAGATATAAATTGTGTATAATTGTGATGATAGTATTTTATGAAGTGACTCTTCCTTGGCCATTTCCAGGAACAATTGTATAAAGATCGCATTTAATTTCATCACAGAAATTTATCCAAATATAAGTATCCAACCCCTTGTTAATTCATACATTCATTAATATAACAAATATTTGAGTTTTTACTGTATACTAGGAACTCACTGGAGGTGGACTTGGAAACTAAATAAATTACCTCACATTATATTTTGAACTGATGTATTACTATGAAGAATAAATGTGTACATGTTTTGAGAAGTAATAAATGCTACAAATAAAAGTAAGAGCTATGTAGACAAAACGTTTTGGTAAAGGGTGAATGGCTATGGTCATAGGATGGGAAAGGAAGGAATCTTTGAGGAGGTTACATTTGAACACAGGCCTGAGTGAACTTATCTCTCTCAACTGAGAACCATATTTCTCAAATGCAAAAACATCAATTGCCAAGACTCTGATATAGGATGATACTTGGCATTATGCAGAAAAGATAACTAAACCAGAGTGACTGAAGCAAGTAAGGGGAAGAAGGGCTTGGACAGACAAAGACATGTAGGCTGAGTTTAGGAGGCTGAACTTTAAGTGGGATGAGAGGCCACCTAAGAAAGTGAAATAATACATCTAAGTTGGAGAAAGAGCACTCTGCTTGCTATGTGAAAAATAAAGAGAAAGCACATAGAAGTATATCTGGGGAACCAATCAGGAAGTTGCAAGACATGCAAGACATAAGAGGGACCTGTACTAGGGTGATACTGGAGGAAGAGAATAGTAGAACTTAGGATGTCCAACCTTTGGTCTCCCCTGGGCCACACTGAAACAATTGTCTTGGGACACGTGTAATACACACTAACACTAATTATAGCTGATGTCAAAAAAAAAAAAAAAAAAAAAAAAGAAACACCAAAAAATCTCAAAATGTTTGAAGAAAGTTTATGAAATTGTGTTGGGCTGCATTCAAAGCCATCCTGGGCTTCATGTACCCCACAGGTTGCCAGTTGGACAAGCTTGATTTAGGGCATAATTTGAAGTAGAGCTAATAGGCATTGCTTAAAGCTTGGATGATTTATGAGAAAAATAGATAAAGGTAGACACAGATAGAGACAAATACAGAGATAGAGGTAGAGAGACAGAGACAGAGACAGAGATAGAGATGATAGAAATAGAGAGTGGATAATTTATAAAGAAAAGAGGTTTAATTGGCTCACAGTTCTTCAGGCTGTGTAAGCATTGTGGTAGCATCTATTCAGCTTCTGGGGAGGCCTTTGCAAGCTTTTTACTCATGGCAGAAGGCAAAGAAGGAGCAGGCACATCACATAGTAAAAGCAGGAGCAAGAGGTTTGCAAGGCGTCACATACTTTTAAATAACCAGATCTCACAGAACTCACTCATCATTGTGAGATCAGCACCAAAAGCATGGTGCTATGATTCAGTCATCTCCCACTCCCCATCTCCAATATTAGGGATTACAATTCAACATGAGATGATGTTGGGGTCATAGATTGAAATGAAGTCAATATCTCTTCTTCAGTGAATTGCATATTCATGTCATTTGTTTCTGTTTTTCTCAATGGTTGATCAGTATTATTTGAGCTATGGTCTGAAAGTTTGTGTTCCCTGAAAATGTATACGTTGTAATCTTGACTCTCAAGGTGATGATATTAGAATGTGAGGCTTTGGGAGTTAATCAGGTCATGAAAGCACAACCTCATGAATGGGGTTAGTACCTATAAAAGAGACCCCAGATCATTGATTTGTCCTTTCTGCCATGTGAGAACACAATCAGAAGGGGCCATCTATGAACCAGGAGACAGGTTCTCACCAGACAGTGAAACTGCTGGGTCTTTAATCTTGGACTTTCAGCCTCCACAGATGGGAAAAATAAATATTTTTGTCCTTCATAAGCTACCTAGTTGATGGTATTATGCTATGGTAGCAAGTGGACTGAAACACTTTATATATACATTATATTAACCTGTTCAGTGTATGTTGTAAATGTTCTCTCAGGTTTCCATTTACATTTAGATTTTTATTCACCTTCTGTCCCAAAAAATATATTACTTATTCTTTGAAAAGTCAATGGAATTTACCTGTAACAGGTTCTTACTTTTATATTTAAAAGCACATTCATTGAACAAATATGTTTAAAATATATTATCTTCAATGTGATTATGTATTTATCTGTCCTTAGGTCAATATTTTCTTTTAACTTTTTGGTGATTTATTTAACCCTTAAACCCCTATTTACTCATCTAACTATTTTATAACTATTTATTGATAAATAAATGCCAGGCACTGTACTAGGGGACAGGGGAAAAATTGTTTTCAGCAATAAAAATGATGTCATTCTTTGTGAATTTACACATGAGAAATACAGAAATCAGATAACCACTAAATTACACAGAAAATTTCAACATTCCTAGATGCTGCAAAGGAGAGGAATCAAGCTCTCTACTTGGATATAAAAGACAGCTAACCTTTCACGAGGGATCAGAAAAGGCGTTTTTTATGGAAGTCTTAAGATGGAATCTGAAAACCAGGTATAGGAGTTTTGAGGAACATTCTAACAGAGGAAACATTTATTCAAAGATTTACCATCAAAGAGGAACTTTCAGTGTTCAAGAAGCTGAAAAAATTTCAATGATTTAAGAAGGGAATGCCTTAGTCCAGTTTGGTTGCTATAACAAAATACCATAAACTGTGGGCTAATAGACAGCAGAAATTTATTTCTCACAGTTCTGGAGGCCGAGAAGTCCAAGATCAGCACACCAACAGATTTCAGCGTCTGGTGAAGGTTTTCTAGTTGTGCTCTCACATGGCAGAAAGGGCATATGAGCTCCCTCAGGCCCTTTTTATAAGGGCACTAACTTCATTCATAAGGGTTCTGACCTCATGGCCTAGTAAATCCCAAAAGTCCCACCTCCTACTACCATCACCTTAGGGGCTAGTATAGCAACAATGAATTTTGTGGAAATATAAATATCCATACCCTAGCAGTGAAGTAGAATTTGAAGGTAATCTTTCTTCCAAATAGTAAATACATTTTTCAGAATTAATAATTAAATTATTCACTCCCCACCTTTATTATGTACAACTATTTTTACATTTGTCTATGGGTCTTAGGTTGTGTCTTAGGAAACAAATATTTCTGTCTATCCTTTCATGATAGACACAGGAAATTGGTCAGATTATCAGATAGCTTTAATATTTGTCTCTTTCAATATTAGAAACATGCATTTTAAATTAAAAGCTATTTTTGAAGTTATGCAATGAAGCAACAATTTCTAATCACTTATAAGTTTTTTTTAATGCCAACAATTGTTTATTTCGTGGTACCTGATGATTGAATTTTTAGCTACTTCATATTTGACAGTGTGTCTTAATTTATAGTAAAACAATTAAAACCAGTGAAGTCAAAGAAATACATGCTATTTTTTGAACAGCTCTCCAATGAAAGTTTGCCTTTACATGTGCTTCAATAAGTATTATAATAAAAATAACTATACTGATTATCTTTTGAGAGCATACTATGATTAACTGTCTTAAAAGCATTTCAGCCATATTATTTGATGTTTAAAAATTCAACAGGAGATATGCATAATTTAACACATTTTATTAATAAGAAAATTAAGTTTCAGTGACAAATCCACAGTCACACACAATTATTAATGATTTCAGAACCACTCTTATTTCAAAAATCATGTGCTTAATTCCAATATTAATCAGTATTTATTGTTTCCTCCAATTATATTAGAGTAGTGGTTAAACTGAGTTTGGAAAATCAAGTCTCTAATTTTTTTCTAATTTCCAACTGGATTGATATATTTTTGGCTTCTAAGCTTAAAGAAATAAAGCCATACAATTTATGTCAGGAAAAAGACTCTGGTGGTTACTGTGGCATAAATATTAGCACACCTCATCCCCCAACCATTTCAATATACTTGATAAAGACTCAGCTCTGAATCATTTAATAAACTTGGCCTAGAATGCAACATTTGGAATTAACCTCTGGCAACATAAGCAAGACAATTATTTATTCCAGATTCTTGATTTATGTTGTGTAGTAAACAGTGGTTCTGAAGAACATATTGTTCTTTTAGTTATAGATTTTTATGCTAAAGCTCCAACTCAAAATCACAAAAATTTAGAATTATATTTCTCAAAAATAACCATTCATATATACCTGTATTATTGTCTCCCTTTGAGGCATAGAGCAATTTAAATGATATCGTAACTTTCAAACTTAAAAATTTGTGTTTAGTAATAAACATTTATTCCTGCAAATGGAATTACTACTCAAATAACAAATACATATGTGGAATCCCCAGATTTTAATACCTCACATGAAAGCAGTTGTGGCAGAGAATGCTGTGTCGTTTAAGACCCTTGAGGGGTGAATAACTTTAAATCAATGACATTGGATATTATGCTTCTGAAATACAGCCTCTCGAAGGAGTTTCCAGCAACACTGGTAAACATTATGCCTTCTGTATAATTACTCCACATAGTTTTTATTCCTTTAACTTAAAAGGCTTTTTTTTTTAAAAAAAAAAAAAAAAAAAAAAAGGACAATATTAGAAATGGGTTACTCTGAAGAAAACTGACAAAATGTATCTGAAACATGAACATCAGTTACACTGCAGTTATACAGCAGACTTCATTAACTAAAACACGTCACAGTCAAGTAGATGATACTGGGTAACTTCTCTTCACAAAGTAGTCTCATCACCCAGACTCCTCTCTCTCATAGTTCTACTATTCATTAGATCCCCAATTCATTCTGCAAGTGTTGGATAATGGATAGTGAATTCCGTGGTGTTCTGATAACTGGAATGTTGGCCTTTGAGGACTCAAAGCTAAGTGACTCTCAGAAATTGCTACTGGCTTAAAAAAAATTATCTTACCCAAAGTTACTCTTCTTTCCAGAGGCTATATACATAACTAATGACTGGTCAATAAAAAGTACAAAGTTGATTCCTTTGCCCTAGGTGTCTCCATCTTTGAAAGGCCATTCTGCTAGAGAACTTGCTATGGGATTGGTTTCACAGGGAAGCGTTCAGCTCCTCTCTCTGTCCATCCTGCTATCTTCAGTTCCTCGCAACTATTATTCCTGAGAATTTTCCCAAATAAACCACCTGCATGCAAACACATCTACTTAGTGGAGAACCAAATTACAAGAGAAGAAAGACAATGTATGGAAGGTATACTCCTATTTCTTAAAATGCCTTGCCTGGAAGCCACACATACCACTTCCAATCATCCTGTAATAACTGGAACTAATCTCATGACTCCATATAGATGCAAGACTACTGGGATATATATGGTTCCCCAGAACACCTCTACAAGAGAAAAGGAAAACACAAACCAGTGCCATGGTGAATATGCAACCTAGCTCTGGTTGCCCTAACAACATACAATAGACGTGACTTACACAACGAACAGTTATTTCCCACAGTTCTATATGCTGAAAATATGAGATTAGGGTGGCAGCATAATCAGGTTCTGATGAGGACCCTCTTCCTGGCTTACAGAAAGCTGGATTCTTGGTATATCCTCATATGGTCGAGAGAGCAAGCTCTAGTATTTTCTCCTCCTCTTATGAGGCCTCTAATCCCTTCAAGGGGGCTCTGACTTCCTGATCTTATCTAAACCTAATTAGCTTCCAAAGACTCTACCTTCTAATATCATCACATTGCGGCTTAGAGCTTCAATGTATGAATTTTGGAGAGACACAAACATTCAGTTGAAAATAATATGTGAAGGGCTACTTTCAGAAAATGGGAGAGTTGGAATGAAAGTGGGTTTAAGTTGCTATAATGTTCAAGTACAACAATGAGATTTCCTTTTTTTTTTTTTTTGAGACGGAGTCTCGCTCTGTCGCCCAGGCTGGAGTGCAGTGGCCGGATCTCAGCTCACTGCAAGCTCCGCCTCCCGGGTTCACGCCATTCTCCTGCCTCAGCCTCCCGAGTAGCTGGGACTACAGGCGCCGGCCACCTCGCCCGGCTAGTTTTTTGTATTTCTTAATAGAGACGGGGTTTCACCCTGTTAGCCAGGATGGTCTCGATCTCCTGACCTCGTGATCCGCCCGTCTCGGCCTCCCAAAGTGCTGGGATTACAGGCTTGAGCCACCGCGCCCGGCCGAGATTTCCTTTTTACTTATGCTTACATTTAATCTGGGTATGGGAAAAATGGACTAATATTCTGTTTCATGGAATAATGTTTTCTCAAGTAAGTTCAAAATATATTTATTTTTCAAGATAATTTGATGATACACATCATTCATCTCACAAATATTTTTAAAGTGCTTCCTGTGCATTTTGCCAGACAATGGGAATCAGATTTAGAAACACCAAATCTATATTCATATAGTATTCATATCATATTGGTAAAAAAAGGAAAAAAATAAATACATGATTTTTTCTTTTTTAATTGATATGGAGTCTCTCTGTTGCTCAGGCTGGAGTGCACTGATGCAATCTCAGCTCACTGCAATCTCCCCGTCCTGGGTTCAAGCAATTCTCCTGCCTCAGCCTCCCGAGTAGCTGGAATTACAGGCACGCAACACAGCACCCGGCTACTTTTTGTATTTTCAGTAGAGATGGGGTTTTCATCATGTTAGCCAGGCTGGCCTCTAACTCCTGACCTCAAGTGATCCACCCAACTCAGCCTCCCAAGGTGCTGGGATTATACGCATGAGCCACCGTGCCTGGCTGAACACATAACTTTATACTGTGAAGTAAATTTTATGATGAAGGCTTGATGAAGAAGTTATAGAATTATAGAAAAATGGTGTGAAAATAAAATTAGAGAAACCAAAAATATTTACCAGCAATGCTACTGCGTATGATTGTATACATTATAGGTAGATTATGCACAGGACAACCAAGAAGGCTATTCTAACAGCCACTACTTAAAAGATGATATAACATGAACAATATATTTAAATATTCATAGCTAATCTCCCAACAACACAGCAGGAAAAAAAATTTAAGTTTTAAAATTTGCTTTTGCACAAGACCTGTCATATAGCATACATTCAGTATATATTTCAGAAATGAATATATGTATGAGTTGATACATGTATAAACACATACATTTATTTAAGATTGAGGAGGCAGATTAATGAACTGCAATTATTTGATTGTGTGGCTAGTGTAGTAAACTTTATATTACTCAGTAAGAATTATTACATTGAAGGGAAAAATTAGAAAGGGCAGGAAATGGTAGCACATTTAGCCAGGATAAAGGTTTAGAAGGGCCAATTAGTTATGCATCAGAAATCATAGAGATTAAGCAAAAAAAAAGACAAAAGCTAGAAATTGGAAATAATTTGCATTCTTGCAACTGCAAAAGGCATAGTGCCAATAGAACAATTTATTTATCAAGATACCTGTCACACTCTCTCTGTACTGGGGTGAAGCAAGCAGAGTTTCTGACCTCAGAGAGCTTGTATTTTACTAGAGGAAAATATATGACACGCAAATACATTGCCTTTTCTATATGACTATGAAATAAAATAAAGCAAGTAGACAGGGATAGCAGTGATTATGTTTTTAATAACGCAATCAGTGAAGGTACCTGTAAAGGTATGACATTGGAACAAACAACTGACAGACGTAAAGGATGGAGCAATTTGAATATCCGGGGAAAGGGATAAAACTAAATATAAAGTCTCTGAGTTGAGAGCATGCTAAGAATAATCAATAAATGAAAAGAGGATAGGTAATGTAGGTAGAGTCCTGTGACAATTGGATTTGTTGTGTCAGGGCACCTGGGTTCTTAGCAAATAGCAAATAGCGAAGACAAATAATAGTACATTCTCCTACTTGAACTATTAAACAAACCTCGGAATAACACTGAAAAGGGCTTATATTCCAGTGTTGGATACTTTTCATGAACAACTATGTTCCACTCAGACCTATACTTTATAAAATTTGGCATGTGTTTTGAAATGCTATAAAACATGTAACATCTCTAATTTTAACTGCTTATTTTGCAAAATGGTTTTAAACTCAAACCTTGTATTTGCTACATAATCTATTAACATAACATTAAAGTTCTCATGATTTTTTTCATTGAAATTTGAAAAGTTTAAAGTATATGTATGGAAGAAACTGTCAAACATGCTCATGAAAATTGAATAGATTTGAACTTCTAATAGAGATGTGGACTTTGAGGACAGGTAATTTGTACATAGATTAAGAAGATATACATTTTTAAATCTGAAATATTGAGACAAAACAATTTCTGTACACACTGAAGAGATTTACCTTTAAAAGGCCCCTAATCCAAACAAGCCACTTGACAGTGGCAACAGACACAGCAAAATATAGAAATAAGGGTCAAGGGAGGAAAAAATCAAGCAAACAGTGGAGTTATGAAAAAAAAAAATCTTAAACATAAGCACGAAGAATAGCACATTATGCTATTCATGTTTAATAATATTGATATTGTATATCAAAAAGCATTTTCTAATCCTTTAAAAGGATCCAGCCATCCCACCGGGGCCTGTTGGAGGGTGGGGTCTAAGGAAGGGATAGCATTAGGAGAAATACCTAATGAAGATGACAGGTCGATGGGTGCGACAAACTACGATGGCACGTGTATTCCTATTTAAAAAACCTGCGCATTCTGCACATGTACCCCAGAACTTAAAGTACAATAAAAAAAAAAAAAAGTAGCAATTCTCCTGAATGTAAGTGGCATTTGCTACCTTGGCATGTTTTTTCTCTTTGAAATACATTTTTATTTCATCTAATCACTTACATGAAATGCTCTGATAAAGCATCATAAGTTAATAAAGTCCACTTTATAAAATTTATGGGAACAAATCAAAAATGTATTGATAGATTAAGAAAACAAAAAACAAAACTAGGCAATGTAATGCAGAATGTTCACGTATTATATACATGTGTGCTGTGGTTTGAACGTGTTTTCCAAAGTTTGCGTGTTGGAGACTAAATCCCAAATGAAAGTTTTGGGAGGTGGGGCCTAAAATGAGGTGAGTGGGACACCAGGGTTCTGCCTTCATTAGTGGATTAATATTTTAATCACAGGACTGGGTTTCTTATGGTGATAGTAGGCTTGTTATAATAAGGAGTTTGGCCCCCTCTTGCTCTCCTTCTCTTCTACCTTCCATCATGGGATGATGCAGCAAGAAGGCCCTGAACTTGGATTTTCCAGCCTCCAGAAGCATAAAAAGTAAAATACTTTTCTTTATAAATTATCTCATCTGTGGTATGATACAAAGATTATTATTTGAATTATAAATCTCATATAAAAATCTTTCACTGGATTTCTTTTAAAACTACCTAATAGCAGCATGCATTTTTACAAATACACAAAAAAATCTCTCATGGACATACTGAGAGTTCCTAAATGTGAATTTTGATATGTGAAGAGCTGTGAAGCTAACACTTTGTTGTAAGAAAAAAGCTGGGGTAATTCTCTTGAAGCTGCATTTAAATATCATGCACAATGTTTCTACTTAGATAAATGTAATTGAGTTTGGGAGTGGATGTATGATAGGGATGTGAAAAAACTAAACCTCTGCCCCAGAAGCTACCCTTTGGCATGGCACTTTGCTAGACACATAAATCAGACGGTATTATATGAATTGCATTTACAATAAACAAATGATTTTTTTTTAAAGGGAGCTTCCACCTTCTAGAAACTGAGCAACTTTGGGTGAAGGAAAGAATCTCAAAATAACATGAACATTACTAAGTGCAAAAATGTACAAAGGATAAGAGCTCCAAGTCAAATGCTCCTGGGTTATTAGGCAAGCCTGGATTTTTAATATATTTTCTGATATTTTTTTCTCTGTTACTCCTTCCTCTGTTTCTCTTTGCTTACCTTCTGTAGCTATACAAACCTCTTTAGGATTGCATCCTGATTATTATAGTGTTGTTGAGTATAATTCTTTGAATAATTTTCTTAGTAGTTGCTTTCGGTATTAAAATATTCATATGTAACTCATCACTGTCTGCTGGTATTGAAATTTTGCCACTTCAAAAAAGTGTTGAAACCTTACTTCCACTTAGGCCCCATTACTCTCTCCACTTTTAAAATATAATTGTCTTATGTATTTTTTCTACATAATTTAGCACTGTATTAGACAAAGTTATAATGTTTACTTTTACCTTCTAGTATGGCTTAGGAAACTCATGAGAACGAAAATTGTCTGTTATAAGTATCTTTATATTCATTAATTCTGATAGTCTTTTCTGTTTCCTGAAATCCCAAGCATTCCTCTGTTATCATTTCCTTTCTCTCTAACTTATTTTAGCCATTCTTACAGTCTGATTTGTTAAAAACAAATAAAATTACTTTTGTTTTCTTTCATCTGCCAATGACTATATTTTACCTTCATTCCATTTTTTTTTTTTCTTTAAGATTGGGTCTCGCTATGTTGCACTGGCTAGACTCAGACTGCTGGGCTCAAATGATCAGCCTTCTCAGTAGCTGGAACTACAAGTGTGCACCACCATGTCCAACTACCATCATCTCGAAAAATATTTTCACTGGATATTATAAAACCTGCAATTGACAATTCTTTTCTTTTACTTCTTGAAAACTATTGTGCTACATCCTTCAGGCCTATAATGATTTCCAATGAGAAAACTACAGCTATTCCAATTGATGTTTCTATGTAAGTACTGTGTTGTTTCCCTGTGAATGCTTTCAGATTTTAGTCTTCAAATTTCAGAAGTTCAGTTATGATATTTTTTGGTGTATATTTATTTTGTAGATTTATGGCCTGTTACCAATTAGAAGTCTTAAACAGCATTTCTTTGAATCCTTTTTTTTTTTTTGGCCCCATTCTCTCTTTTCCTTCTGGGATTACAATAACATGAATGTTGCTGTTACATTACTGTCATGCAACGCCCTGAAACACTGTTTCCACTTCTGAAATATCCATTTGATTCTATTCTATAAATTTATTTCTTTACTGAGATTTTCTATTTTTCGTTAAAGAAAATTTATTATCGATTATTGAATCATTTTGTAATGGCTGCTTTAGAAATACTCGTCAGATTTTTTCAAAATTTGATTTGTCTCAGTGGTGGCATGTGTTGATTGTCTTTTCCTATTCATTTGTGATTTCCCCTCTTGGTATAGCATTTTTAGATATTATATAATGAGTCGTTAGACTCAATTGAATCTTTCCCCTGCATGGGTGTACCATGAGGGCTGGTGTGGTGTGTATGTTTAGCTTTCCACTGGGTTCCATTAACGCCACCCTGGCAAATGTGCAGTATTGGTGCACGTCTCATTTCAGATTAGAATCAAAACATAGCTCCTCCCAGGCCTTGCTGACACTCCCATTGAAAGCAGGTCATTGGCTATCATTGTATATTTCCTCTGATGGGGATATGAATTCAGTTCTCCACTGCGCCTCAGTGACACCAGGTGAGGGGCAAGATGGATTGCCAACTACCTTTCCTTCCTTCACGTCATCCTACGTCACTGAAACCTGATGAGAGTAGAGGTTCAGTTCCTCCTTGGGCCTTACAGATGCTGGAGGACAGGGAGGATTGGTGTTTTAACTGTCTCTGATTTGCATTGCAACAGTCTTGTTACTGTCAGATAGATAAAGAGGATCAGCCCACAACTGGGCCTCAATGATATCAAGTGTAGGAAGGAGGTGGAGTGATTACAAGTCCCAATTCCCACTGCCTTGCTGCGTCTCATTGATGTAGATGGTGGTAGATGCTCAGCCTGATATTGGATCCCATTAAAACTACCCTGGTTGAGGCAGTTGAAGTGGTGCCTGGTTTTGCCAGATGGGGAAGAAGAAAAGCTCCATTTTTGACCTACCAACACTCTCCTGGCAGGGAAATTGCATCGCTACCTACTATTTCCACAAGGAAGGGGATGGAAGGTTAACTCTCTACTCAGCAAAGGAAATACCACCAGGTGGGGGAATAGGAACACTGTTGCCTACTTAGGCCTGGCTTGAAAGGTAGGGTTGAAGATAATTCTCTATTCTGTCCCGAAGAAACTGTGTGTGGGTGATAGGAGGGAAGAAAAATTTCTGGGTTTTCTCTTGGCATTTGGCTGGAGAAGGATATTATTTAAAAGGCCACATCTTTCCCTATTATTTGGCAGGGGGAACAAGCATTATGTAAGTTTTGTGTTTTGTGTTTGTTTGTTTGTTTTCCTATCTTTCTATTGCCAATGTAGGTTGAAGGTTTCATTACACTCTGTTTAAAATGTAAGGGATAAAATAATGCAACCCAGAGAACTCATCCCTATGTTGTTTCTCAAGTTCCATAGTCCCTAGGTAGTCTTCCTTTTTCTTCCCTTGAAGTTTTTCTAAGTTTGTTTGTTATGTCTGGGGATTTTTAGTTGTGAAAAACAGGAACTGAGTGGAATGTGATCACACTATTTTAGCAAGACTTTACTTTTATTAAACACTCATTATTAAACAGTTGTATCAAAGAAAGAGTAGGATTTTGTAAAGTTAATGTCATGGATGATATTCAAATAGTGGCAAAGCATCTGTAAAGACACTGAGGGAATAAATGCTACTGTGTGCCGGGAGATCTTTTAGACTGTTTTGGCAGCAAAGCAGGACTAAACAAGCTGGAGGCATAAGCAAGAGCCTCATCATGAGAGCTTTATATGCTCAGGCAAGAATTTTGAATTTTGTGCTTTGAGGATGGGAATCTCTGAAATATTTTAGTATTATAATACAGTTAGGTTTACATTTTAGAATTATAGTGTTTATTGCAATGTGGACATGTGGAAAATGTACCAAAGTAGTGACAAAGAAAAAAAATATCTTGTGGTAAGATATCATCAGAGGATGGTGGTGAGAATAGATAAAACAGGGTGAGTTTAAGACACAGGGATTAAAAAAATCAAGAATTAGGTGTTCATGTGGATTTGATGTGAAGGGCTAGAAGAATGGATGTTGGGAAATGAGGGAGAGAGAAGAGTTAAGGATGTCTTCAATGTATTTGGTTTGATATTTATATATCTATAGAGAGATAGATAGATAGATAGATAGATAGATAGATAGATAGATAGATGGATGGATTTTTGCTCTTGTCGCCCAGACTGGAGTGCAGTGGCACAATCTCGGCTTACTGAAACCTCTGCCTGCTGGGTTCAAGCGATTCTCCTGCCTCAGCCTCCTGAGTAGCTGGGATTACAGGCACCCGCCACCACATCTGACTAATTTTTTGTATTTTTAGTACAAACAGGGTTTCATCAGATTGGCCAGGCTGGTCTCCACCTCCTGACATCAGGTGATGCACCTGCCACGGCCTCTCAAGGTGCAGGGATTGCAGGCATGAGCCACCGCACCCAGCCTGGCTTGGTATATTTGGTTGGATGTTAGTCCCATTATCTAGTATTGTAAATACAGAAGGGATGTCTAAAGAAGAGACTAGTTAGAAAGAGCTTAATTAACTACACTTTAAACAAGTTGAGCTTGACTGCTTTGAGGTATATATGTAGAGCATTCCCAACAGAAAAAAAGAAGTTGAACATGAACTTGAAGATGGGAAGATAAATGTAGACAGTCATCAGCATCTGTTTTGAAGTTAAGATCATGTATATGGATAAGATAGTAACAAGAATGCATACCAGAAAAGCAAAAACAAACAAACAACCAAAAACAAAATCAAGACAGAATGCAGAAAAAAAATGCCAAGAATCTATATTGGGCAGATGCAGAAGAAAAATTCAGCCAAAATAACTGTGAAGAACAACTTAGAAAGCTAGAAAACTTTGTGAATGATATTAAGGACCACAAAAGGAAAGAGTTTACACATTACAAAAATGGTCGAGGGTGTCAAATGCTACGGTGCTTTTCATCCTTGCCACTCGAAGAGTGATTCAAGGACTGGCATCAGCATCATCACCTCAGAGCTCCTCTAGGATGTAGAACCAGACGCCCCACTCCTGAACTACTGCTGAATTAGAAGCTTCATTTCTTTTAAACTTCTCCATGTCTACAGATCACCTAGATATCCTGTTGCGAAATAGATGTAGTAGGTGAGTGGAGGCATCTAACATTCTTCATTTTTAACATGTCCTTAGGAGAAGCCTCTCCTACCAGTTCATGGGCCACATTTCAAGCGTCAACCCTCTAGGTGGCAGGAGGCTGCTAATAGTTGATAGCAAATTGGGCAGTGGCTGGAGTTCAAAAATTCACTCTTTGTTTTTTCTTAAAACATTTTTGTTTTGTTTTGATTTATTTTGAAATATGCCATATATATTGTTGTTAAATACTTGTTAAAGGCAAAAGCAGAAGGCACAATTCCAGTTTTTCTCTCGTCAGAAGAATTGAAAAGGACAGTTAATAATTAACTAAAATACATTTGAATATGCATATCCATGTATGATTTAGCAGGGATTTGATTGATTGCTACAATGACGGCCATATCACTAATAATCCAATTAAATGTTTTTCAGAATAAAGTCAATGTTTCATCATTGTGGTACATACTTCTCTTTTTAACCGTTATTTAGAAGAAGTACTGAACTCACAGTTTAAGAACAAATATTATTCATAAAATTGCCATATAAAACATTGCATTTAATATATATTTAAACTTGTGCTTATTTTGGAGACTATTCTCTAGGGAAGTGATACTTTAACGTACATATAAAAAAAATGTGGAGAGCTTGCCCAAATGAAGATTCAGATTTGGTGGGTCAAGGTGAGACCTGAGAATCTGCATTTCTGTATAGTTTCAGGAAACATTCAACCACAGCTTTCTCTATTTTCTTCTTCTGGGTATATAATCCAACTGCTCTTTTTATACATTTTTGAATTTTCTTGATTTAAGCATGGAATTCCTATATTGGCCTATTCTCCCTTTATCAAGATAATAATTCTTCACTCATAGGATTTACACTGTAACTGATTTCCTCTGAAAAGCCTTCCTTGATACCTATATCTCCTTTAATCAAAGTGTAATGCACAGGTAAGTAGTGTTGGCATCAACTGGAGACTTGTTAGAAATCTAAAATCTTGAGCATTACTTATGCTGTGACAGAAGCTGCATTTATTTCAAATTCAGGTGAATTTTAGGCCCTAAAAGTTTGACGAATATCACCTTAAATTATGGCCTGGGTCCTCTTCTTCTATGCTATCATGTCACTCTATCCTGTTACCCACTTTTCTAGTAAATTCAAAGATTCATAAAAGCAGAGATAAGATCTGTTTCGTATCAGCAACTACGCTTAGTGCCTAGCACGGTAGCACACACTTAATACATTTTCATTGAATAAATGTTTGAGTAAATGAGCAGAAATGCAACACTTTAGTTTGAGCTTTAACAATAATTTAAAGGTTCTTTTTTTCTGGTATTTTACTTTTATTATTCATGAGACAAAATGTCATGTATAAACAAGGAGATGTGCATTTCTGATAAATTTAATTAAATGTAATATATCAGTATCACGTTTTTGAATTACTGCATATTCTATATATACTTTCATTTTATTACATTCATGAAATATTAAGTTAAAAGAAAAGCAAAATTAAAATTTTAGAAAGATTGCATTTCTATGTATGTGCAGGTAAAATAATGCTTGTTCATTGTGTTGTGAGTCTGTCACTGCTGTGGATTTTAAATTTAAGGTGCAACTTAATTTTAAACTTCCATTGCGCTAACCATATATTGACAAGTCATATCTTTCTCTCTGTGCTTCATTTCGCCCACTCATGTTTAAATTCTTGAAAAATGGAGTCTTGGATTTATTAATCTTCCACTCTTGTTACTTCCAGTCCTCTCACTGTAATCTCAACCCTCATTAGCTTTCATGGTCTATTAGAATCACTCCTTATCTACTATCTCTGTATAGATTGTCACTTTACTCCTGCCATCAGAGTACGTTTTATAAAGGAGCCAATGGATTTCCCTCTTTTCCTGCAAAATATTTTAAATAGATACCCCGTATACACAGACTATGCTACATGCCTTATTCTTGTTGATTTTTAGAAATATTCTTCAATTGGAAAACCATTGAAATTTGCACAGAAGACTGTTAATATCAGTTTATTCACATGAAAGTAAATGCAACAGGTGAATGTAGGCCAAGATAATTAGTGTTTTTTTTGTTTTGTTTTGTTTTTTGCATTGTTTCACTTGTTAGAAGGGGAATGCATTACTTTTGTAATGAAATTATAAAGGTGTTAAAATAACTTTGTTAAACCTCTTGACTATTCTGAGTTACCTATTGCCTTAATAATGCTACAAACAACCACTAAACCTCAGTAAAACTATAATAATGAACTGTTATTGAGCTCATGAAACTTTAATCCAGTGAATGAACAAGTCCACGGAGTTATTCTTGTCTTGCCTGGGCTACCTCACATGTGTTGGCATCAGCCATGGGTTGGTTAATTCAGGATCAATTCACCTGAGATGATAAAAAGGGCTCATCTCTGATCCATATCTTACATTTCAGCAGACTAGTTCAAATTAGTCTGCTTCCTAACAAAGTCTGAGTGCAAGCCAGAAATAGACAAGTCATTTTTTCTTGCCTCTGCTTATTCATATTTCCTAACATCCTGTTGGCCAATAAAGTAAGAAGACTGAGTCAGAGTCAAGGAATCGGGCAGAATTTCTCATTCAGAGTTGCAAAGTTCCATGGCAAAGTGAGCCAATGCAGAAAACAGAGATAAACTAAAGGCATGAATACAACCAACTTATAATATTTAACTATATTCTACATTGTCATTTCTTTGGCTGATCTATATAACTGAGAAACATGTATTTACTCTTAGTGCCAAATGCTGTGGGTATAGCAGTGGTTAAGACAATATCACTGTTACTGAAAAAATTCTAGTGAAGCAATTGACTCTAAATTAGTCATAGATTTATAAATATGACTAGGGTAAGGGAATGGCAAAGGGAGGAGCTGGTCAGGACAAGATTTCTCAGGGAGAGACATATGAAGGTGCTCTACGGTAAAGGAGTAAGTAGAGTAAGGCAATGCAAAGGTTTGGGGAAAGTGTCTTCCAGTCAGAGGGAAGAACTGTGTGAAGCCTCTGGGGTAGGGACAAACATGTTAGTATTTTCCAGTCTTAGCATGTCAGCCTGCCTATAGTGCAATAAGTGAGGAAGGCAGTGGGAGGAGAGGAGGCCAGAGGGCTGTGGACGTCACATCATCTGGGTGCTTGACCCATGGGTGAAGAGTATGGACTTATCTGATGTGAGTTAAGAAGTCATTTGAACATTGAAAATAAGTCAAATTCATTGCCTAATTTAAATTTTTATAATTCTAGAACTGTATACAATTTATTTATCACCATATGTATTTTACATGGGAGAAAACTCTTCATTTTACATATGAGAAGACTGAGGCAGAAATATTGTACAATAATTACTTTATTAGTACAGTTCTCACAGTCTATCTTGGATTAATAACTAATGTGATGATGTTGAAAATACCAGGCATAAGTTTTAAAATCGTAAATAAATATATTTACTGATCCATTAAGAATACTATTATTGGATCGAACACAGGTTAGACAAAATTTTTACAATAATATATAGAACAATATATATGGGAGTCAAAACACTACAACTCATGAATTCAGTGTTTGTTTAATCAAAATGCACTGAACATAAAGAGTTCACTGCGTATTACAATGCAGTTGACAAGACATACAAGATACTTTTACAGTTTCTACATGTGGACAGGTTTCCCTGGCAGAAATATAAACTAGGTGTTCTCTAAAGATAGTGACAAAGATTAAGTGATTTGACAGTGGAGGCAATGGAAACATAAATTCTTTTGAAACACTTGCAAATCTGAGATTTTTTTCTTTGAGACGGAGAGAATGTTTTAAATAATCCAACTTCATGTGATAATAAAGAGGTAGAGGCATAAGTGGCAAAAATAAATTATTGTAATTAAGAAGAGAAAGTGGCCATGGAACATTCTACCTCCTATGATAGACTATAAAATTTATGGATAGATTAAATTATGGTAAATAATATGATCAACCTTTCTTCCTTTATGGAAGAAACTGAAGCAATCCAGATTAATTAACAAGATGCAATTTCTCCAATCAGCACTAGTGACTGTATGCCCTGACTCTATGCCAATCTTTGCATCAGGAAAAATTCTCCACAGATGTTTTAGTAAATTTATAACCTTGCATAGACCTTGGACAGTAAATTCTTTATCTGATATTAAATATTATGATGTTTTTACTTTGACACTATATAACTAAGGCTTTAATATCCTTTTAGCTCCATTTCTGCACTTTGAAATATGATGTGTATTTAAATTCTTAATAAACCATGAATTTGATAAGACCCTTTCACTCCTTATCATGTCTAGTCTAATGGGATGCAGCATGGCCTACACAATGCTGAGAATCAGGAACTACTCCCAAAACTTCATTTTTTTCCAACAAAACTTTCAGAGTTTTTTCTATGTCTATAAACCCAACTGTTGTATCAAACCTAGTTGTTTAAGAGAAAAAACATCTCATCTTTCAGGTTCTGTGTACTCAGATTGGATTCAGCTCCACGGTCCTTCTACTATGGACACTTCACTTTTAGTATCTCATTGACAGCCAGTTGTTGGTAAAGCCAGCTACAGAATTTGCATGGCTGGTGTAGTAAAAATGCAGGCTAGCTGAATTAAAAATCATTGAAAATTTCTTGGCAGCAACAGCAGAGCACTGAACCAGGTATAAGACTGATCTAAGTTCAAGACCCTTCTAAGCATGAGGCCTTTGTATGACTGCACACTCATGTGCCCCTAGAGCAGGCCGTGGGTGTTGACAAGAGCGGGATTCCTTGTTACGTTAACTTGGACGATGGTACAGTTGGACCTCACTCACTCCGGCCAAGAGTAGTCTCAGGGCATCTCCTTTCCATATGACCTCTACACATGATCCTTCTATGTGATCTTTCCAGCACAATAAAAAGACTTCTTAGATGACAGCTCAGGGCTTTCAATAAAGCATGCAAAGAGAGAGAAAGGAAAATTACCCAGTTTCTTGAAAGCTAGTGCCAGAATTGTCACAGTCACTATGTTCAGTAGGTTAATGCAGTCATAAGCCACCCTAGATTGGATCCAGGACACACACACTGGCAGGTATGGTTTATTAGGGGTCATATCTAGGGGAGCAGCTGTCACGGTGCCCTTTTACTAACTCAAGAATTAAGCTCTGATGTCTTTCAGGTTTATGTGCAAACATTACCTGCCTTGAAATGTAGTCCTTGGTCACCCTAACTAAAATGATCTTCCCACCTCCTCATGTTGAATTTATTATCATCTACTGTTCCACTAGAATATTTTCTCCATGAGAGGAGGAAATTTGTCTTGTCTGCTGCTGCATACTCAGTGTTGAGAAGAGTTCTTTACAAAAAAAATAGGTAATTAATATTTGTTAAATAAATGAATTAGTAAATCTTACATACCACAAGAGATATGTATATATGTATATCTATCTAGCATTAATCTATGAATCTATCTATTGTATAGCTCCCATTTAAAAAAAAATAGTAGAAAGAATAATTTTGGTTTCAGAGCCAGGCTAGGTGGTACACACCTGTAGTCTCAGCCACTCAGCACACTGAGGTTAGAGGGTAGTTTGAGCCCAGAAGTTCAAGGCTGCAGTGAGCTATGATCATGCTGCTAACTGCAGCGTGGGTGATAGAACAAGACCCTGTCTCTATAACAATAGTAATAATTTTAGTTTCATTAGAGTAGCTTTGCTGTTCTGGGGGCAAGAGTACATTCAGGAAATTTTTTCAATTTGGTGACTGAACATGATTTTGCATACCAGATAGGCCTGTGCAGTGGTTTATAGTCTGGGAGCTATATCAGTAATGTGTCATAAAGATAATTTTCTGATTCAGTTTATTATCATTCATATAAACAAGTTTGTCTTGCTTTTACATAACAATACTTTTCATTATATGCTGAAAGGGCTTGGTTTTTCTGTGTATTTCTTCGTCGTTGTCATATGATTTTCTCTAAATGAAGGAAAGATACCAACAAACAGAGTTAAAGAGAACAAGTGCCTTTGATGAGAAGAGATGGGAGACATTGACTGCATAACGATGGTTAATCAAAACAATATATTTATATATTTGTGTATATATATGAGTGTTTGTGTTTGTCTCTGTGTGTCTCTGTAACAAGTGTACATTTATATATGTATTCATGTGCAGATGTGTGTGTATATATACCTATCAATTCACATATACATATATATACACACACACCTGTACTTTTCCTATTCTGCAGGCTAGTTGTATAAATGGCTTATGAACAAATAAGTTTATTTATAAAAACATTTAAAAATCAAGTTAAATCAGAAAGAGCATTGCTCTGCCTATGCCGCAGAGAGAATGAATAAGCAGAAAAATTATAGAGAAAAGGCAAAGAGCTCACATGATCACATCTATGCAGTTAGCCTGTACGCATCTATTCTAAAGATATCTAGAGATACAACTGTGTGCCTGAACCCAGCAATACTCAGGGATATAAATTTCCTAACAATCAAAGCTTAATTGATATGCTGCATTTGGCTCTTTGCATTCACTTATTTGCTCAGTCTAACTCATAACCTAATTCTTGAATAAATAAGCAAGAAGCTGTTTTCAGTCAGCCTGTACCAACTATCTACCATATTGTCGTTGAATGAAAGTAGTTTCGAATATCGTGATGCAGATCCTGAAACAGGTTAATATTTTTTAAATAACTTGAGTATAAATATCTCCTGAAGGATAACAGGAAGTAGTAATATCCTATTCATTATATTATATTCTAAATAAAGTTTACATCAAACTATATAAAATTTCCCACTTTCCCTCAATACTCAATCTAGAGTAAAACTACTATTCTTTGAACTCTCCCAAATTCATCTAACACAAGCCTAAATCTTGTAACAGGATTAAATGTGGATGTACAAACATATGAATATATACCATTCATAAAAGCTATGTATACATTTGTATATGTCAGCAAGACTTTATCATAATTCATAATTTTACATTAAAATTATAGTCCTTAATATTCCCTGATTGAAGTTTAATATTTAGATAAATATTGACATTATTATATTTTTACATCGTATTAAAATATTTTTAAAATTTTTAGTATGTATACAAACTCTAATTTTAATTATAAAGTTCATATTAATCGTCTTTCTCAGAGTATATTTTGAAAGTCACATGTTCTATAATGAAGGACAATGCCAGGGAAAGACTAGGGTGAACACCTGAGTCTTATTAAGCAAAGTTTAAGGAAGGTGTGTTTTACATTTATTTGAACACCCTTGAACTATTAAAGTTCAAGGGAAAAATTCTGAGATATACAGAGGTATTTTCCAGACAAGATTTTACTCTGTCACCAAGGCTGGAATTCAGTGTCACAATCTTAGCTCACTGCAACCTCTGTCTCCCTGGCTCAAATGATCCTCCCACTTCATAATTATTATTTTGAGATGGAGTCTTGCTCTGTCACCCAGGCTGGAGTGCAGTGGTGCCGTCTCTGGTCGCTGCAAATTCTGCCTCCTGGGTTCAAGCAATTCTTGTGCCTCAGTCTCCCGAGGGCTGGGATTACCCACACGCAACACCATGCCCAGCTAATTTTTGTATTTTTAGTAGAGACTGGGTTTTGCCATGTTGGCCAGTCTGGTCTGGAACTCTTGGCCTCAAGTGATCTGCCTGCCTTGGCCTCCCAAAATGCTGAGATTACAGGTATGAGCCACCGTGCCTGGCCTTATAACATATTCAAAAGTATCTGGGTAGAAACCCCTTCCTCAAAATGAGAGTTATTTAGTTAATTGGGAAAAAAAAATATGTAGAATATACATTTTTTTCAAAAGTTTCTGTCTAAAATAAATGTGCATATATGGTTCAGCTCACGGCAAATCCTGTGAGATTAAATAACTGAGGGGGAGTGGGGACTTTCTTTCCATGGGTTTTTCCAGTATCCATATAAGAAATCCCTGAGCGATCACGAGAAATCCTTACAAAATTTCACCTGCCAGTTTATAAGCTTCAATGAACTATCTTGCTTTTTCTAACATGAATATTTTTTTCTCATGAGATAAATGGATTTGAGATATTGTTGCTTTTACGGAAATTGTAGTTATTTTATCATGACATTCCAAGGCCGTATTTCTTACCTATTTATACTTATCTTTGGTTCTAAAGATGTTTCCAAGTTTGTAAGTATTAGATAAGCATCTCTCCAGATTTCATCAGTGAAATTCTCAATACAATATTAGAATGTATCTTACTGCATAGTTTTGATGTATTGCTTAAGAAAAGGAAAGATATATACCCTGGTTTGGTTTCATATGTCCCTTCAGAAGAAATTTCAATTGGATAGAAACAGTTTTGACATGTACTTGAAGACTATAAATGCTGCAAATGGCAGCTTTTAATCAGTGTGATAAATAGCAAAGGTCTGTAAATGGTATCAAATAATTTCTAAAAATGAAAACTAATTTTCCACTCCCACTGCTAGGAAATTTGTCAACTACAGTTTGATAGAACCAAAACATCTGCTCTTTGAAGCTGTGTAAACTCTCTCAGTAAAATGATGCATTATTTTGTTTTCAGATATACATTCATCTGTTTCCTAATTTAGTATGTTTATGAAGTACTGAGATAAGTTCCTGATTGAAAATTGTATGCAGTTAAAGACAGAAGTTTTGTTGCTTAAAGTTTTAGCTTTAGCTTTGCTCTCTATCTTCTTTTTGAATTTCTTTCTTAGGATGCTAAAGAAGAACATGTATATTTGTCCCCTTTTCCAATTATTTTATTTTTGAAGTTTAAGAAAGTTAATACATGTAAACAATGTAAAACATCATTAAAATTAATAACTATTTAATAACAGATATAATTATCAAGAATTGCATTAATTATCAAAGTGTTTCTTTCTTCTTCTTTTAAAAATATATGTTTTCTTCAACAAAATGAGAAGAAAATCCACAGACTTGAAGAAAATATTTGCAAAAGACACATAGGATAAAAAGGTGTTATACAAAATATACAAAGAACTCTAAAACTCAACAACAAGACAACAAACAATCCCATCAAAAGGGGACAAAAGACAAGTGGACACCTTGCCAGAAAAGATATACAGTTAAAAGTAAGCATCTGAAGAGATGTTCAACACCTTATGTCTTTAGGGAATTTTAAATTAAAACAATAGTGAGATTCTACTATATAGCAATTAGAATAACCAAAATTCAAAACACTGACAACACCAAATGCTGCTGAGGGTGTGGAGCAAGAGGAACATTCATTCACTGCAGGAGGGACGACAAAATGATACAGCCACTTTGAAAGACACTTTGGCAGTTTCCTACAAAACTAAAAATACTCTTACGATATGATAGAGCAATCATGGTTCTTGATATTTACTCAGATGAATTAAAAACTTACGTTCACATACCTTTACCTGATGTTTATAGCAGCTTTATTCCTACTTGCCGAAACTTTAAAACACCCAGGATACCCTTCAGTGGCAAGTAGATAAAGTGAGGTATATCCAGAAAACAAAATATTACTCGGCACTTTAAAAAAAAAAAAAAAAAAAAAAACACGCAAAAAGGCTATTAAGCCGTGACAGGACATGAAGTAGATATACATGCATATTACTAAGTGGAAGAAGGTAATCTTAAAAGACTACATACTATTTGATCCAGCAATACAGCATTCTAAAACAGTTAAAACTATAGAGGCAATAAAGTGGTTGTTTGCCAGGGATTAGGAGAGAGAGATGAATGGACAGACATAGATAATTTTCAGAGAATGACACTATTCTGTATGATACTACAGTGAATATACACTATTATACATTTGTCAATACCCAAAGAATGTACAACAGCAAGAGTGAGCCCTAATGTAAACTATGAACTCTGGATGATGATTGTATGTCAATGTAGGTTCATAATTTGTAACAAAGGTCCCACACTGGTGTGGAATATTGATGGAGGGGCATGTTGCGTGTAGAGAAAGGGGGTGTATAATAACACTGTGTACTTTCTGTTCAATTTTGCTGTGAACCCAAAACTTTTCTAAAAATAAAGTTTATTAATTAAAAAATGTGTTTCTTGATAACTAATTTTGGCATGCAGTTTTGGTCAGAGATATGTTAAATACCTACTGTGGGTCAGATACCATGTATAGCCAACATAAACAGAACCAGTAGGAGAGTGTGTGTGTGTATGTGTGTGTATAACCACACATAGATATAAAACTATATATATTACCTTATATATTATATAAATATATATGGAGATAATTTTATTATAAGATGTTTACACACATGGTATTTCAGGCTGAGATTTCTCATGTCATGCTGTCTAGTTGTGTGGTTCAAAGCTAGTTGTGTGGTTCAAAGGTCTGACAGCTGGAGAACTAATGATATAGATGGCATACATTCCAGTCTGGCCAGAGAACCAGCAGTGCCAAGGGCAGGAGAAGATTGATGTTCTAGTTCATTCAGTCAGGCTGATTTAATTCAATCTTCCTCTACCTTTTTGTTTTATTCATGTCTTCAATGGATTAGATAATGCCTGCCCACCTTGGTGAAGGAAGACCTTCTTTATTTAGTCGACTGATTCGGATGCTAATCTCTTCCAGAAACACCCTCACAGATACACCAGTTATTCCTCACAGATCAACCAGTTATTCCTATGGCCTAGTTATGTTGAAACATAAAATTAACAACCCATAGTATATTGTGAATGTAAAGATGAAAAAAACAACAAAACATTGTATATCTAAAGGAACTCACTGTTTAGTAGGAAAGAAGAATGGATGGTATTTTAAATCTTATTATCCTGTTTGAATTCTAAGAAAGGTTCCTAAGGAAAATGATTTGAGGACAGAAAGGGAGATTATTTCAAAAGGAAAAACAATCTGAAAAAATATGCAAAAGCAAGAACAGAGGCAAAAATATAAACATTGCTATCACTGGAATATACAGGGTCCTGTATAATACAATGGGACATGGATAAAAATTACATGGGGCCGGTCTAGCATGGTCTTGCAAACTATACCTAGGAACTGGATTAGTGCATTTACTAGGTAACGGGTAAATATTAAGAAATTTTGTGTAACAGTATGGTCTTTCACGATCTGTACCCTGACCCTTTATCTCTGTGACCTCAGCTTCTATGATTTCTTTCCTCACTTTTTTATCTCAGCAATTCAGATGTTTTCAACATGTCTAGCACGCACCTGCTTTGGGCCTTTGTTGCAGTTTCGTTTTGTTTATTGTAGTTTCCCACTTAGAACAGTGCCTGGAAAATAACAGGCATTCAGTTTTTAAAAATGTGTTTAATTAATGATTTTACACATTTGTTAAACAAAATTTAGACATGTGTGCCTAATTGCCTATTTCAGTGGACATTTCTTCTATCCATTTTCATGTTAACAATCTTCACTTGACTCACTAAATTGTAAGTTTCTTTAGCACAAAGATCTTATCTTGCTCACTGTTGAATCCTGAGCATATGAAATATAATAGCTGCTTAATATATAACGGATGAAAGAATGAAACCACAACTATCATTCCACTCTTTGTAAACTCCGTTTTCCTAGCATCTCTCTTATATGACCATGCCTTCCACTCAGGCATTCCAGTGTCTTTTTATTGACTCTTCTCCTGAGTGTCCTCTAGGTGTTGAAGTTTCTCAAGAGCACATCTTAGGCTCCTTTCTATTCTACACACTTTTCCTGATTTTTTTTTTATTATTAAATTAATTCTATGGTGATCTGTCTGAGGATGTATTAAATGTGTTGATATATATTTATTTATTTATTTATTTATTTATTTATCTATTGAGACAGAGGCTCTCTCTGTCGCCCAGGCTGGAGGGCAATGGCGCAATCTCGGCTCACTGCCTGCTACGCCTCCTGGGTTCACGCCATTCTCCTGCCTCAGCCTCCAGAGTAACCGGGACTACTGAACCCTACCACCACGCCTGCCTAATTTTTGGTATTTTTAGTAGAGACGGGGTTTCACCATTTTAGCCAGGATGGTCTTGATCTCCTTACCTCGTAATCCGCCCGCTTCAGTCTCCCAAAGTGCTGGGATTATAGGCATGAGCCACCGCGCCCCACCTGTGTTGATCATTTTTTTAGAGTCATCAATTTTAATATACAAATAAGTCCATCCTATGATTTTAAGATATTTGATACATTTTTTAGAGGATATACTGATATAAATGGTTACTAACAGTAACCGTTAATATCAATAATATTTCAGAAAATAATTTTTCAGAAAATTATCTGAGATTTATTAGTAGATCTACCTCATGCCAAAATTAACTTGTTTTTGAGACTGGGCTTTTGGGGTGCTTCATGATCTCTGTTGATAGTAGTAACAATAATAAATATTGGTTTTTTTTTTTTTTTTTTTTTTTTT